>NC_092801.1:30586641-30886641 GCF_918797505.1 Bemisia tabaci
GCCCGCCGCACCGCACCGCAGCGTGCCACGGCGCCTCAAGCAACTATTCCACAACAGAGGTGTTGCACGGTATCATACGAAATTGAAGGCGCACCAACATATTAAGAATGACAGGCATCCTTTAAGAGTACGGAGTATTCCTCGCAAAATAAATCAAGATACTACGGCACAAAAAGAGAGCGGTTGTCCAAAAACTCACTAAGTCCTAGCATCCGTATTTAATAACGTTGAACATGCTTTTTGAATTTTATTAGAGAAAAAAGTGACTCGATTTAGGCAGAACCATTTTTGAGTATGCCGTCAAGAAGATTTTATTTTGAGTCGAGAATAAAATAGCTGAATGAAAGTGGGTTTCTGCTTGATGTAAGTGACTTTGTAAGGAGTTTGATTCTGACTTTGACTTGAATTGCCTCTGCTAGAACTTTGTAAGTTTTTCGACTACCGCTCTCATTTTGTCGTCGTCACTCGATTTAATTTGGGAAGGAACTTGAATGTTTTTGAAAGATGCCACCAATCATGATACATTGGGTTGCCTTCAATCTCGTAAAATACTGTACAAAACCTTAATAGTAGTTCCAAGTGTCGTGGCACGCCGCACGGTGGATCGAGTCAATGGGAGAGGTCGGTCATGGAGCGTTGCGCTTCCAATGTTACGAGGATAACGAATATTCCTGGTCATTTGATCGATTATGTACCATCAATCTCATGTAATTTTTCGCGTAGAATTCATTTTTGATGTTATTTTTGGTGAACAACGTACCTGAAGACCCGTATTTGTGCATTTTGTCGGGAAAACTATACAGGTGCAAAGTTTAGGCGTCTGTGTTTTACTTCGTAGGACGGAGTTTTTAATTTTTCATGATGGAAGAGGATAAATTATGAATAAAATTATGAAAACTTACTAATAAGTGTCACAAATACGCAAAAATACCTCCCCAGTTATGAGCTGCTGCATCAGATAAATCATTCCCTTCACTGCAAAGTTAATTTCGAAACTTTGTCATAAGATATCATTCTTATGCATAAAGATCGGTGAGAAAACAAATGAAATACATTTATGAATTCTTTGAAAATATTCAAGATCACTTTTACTTTAAATTCATATTTACATTCAAAGGACGGAACAGGGACTTAGAGTAGAAAAAACACTAGATGGCTAGAAAAAAAAAGAAAAGAAAAAAAATTTAAACATGCATGTAACAGTCATCTGTCATCTGCTTCTCCTTATTCTTCTTCTTCATATTCAGTTCCCCATCACTCTCATCCTCGTCTTCCGCTCTCAAACCGCATCAAACTTAAAAAACAAGCAACGCAAAAAACCGCAAAAATTCCACAATTTCCCGGACTTGTAACGTTAAAACGTACTCGCAGTGTAATTAGTTTCGCACTAACTGCACTTTGTTTACATCGAAATAGGTGAAAAATTAAAAAATATGTACGTATTTGAAAGAAGCATCAGTTATCAGAGTTCACCAGTGACCGGTCGCGCGCGATCGCGGAGGCCAACAGATAAAATGGCATCATAGTCAGGGGCCAGGCAAGTAAAGGGGGGGGGGGGTTACTTGCTAAAAGTTTCCTCAAGCTATCTACGCATACGTCCCAAAAAAGCTTTCTATAAGGGATATGAAGGGATGTCCGAGTGAAAATATGCCCGATTTTTTTTTTTAGTTCTCCTATAGATATGTAGTTTAGGAAATAATGAAAATACGAAAAACGGGCCAAAGAGCACGTCTTGATGGTGAAACTTGTTTTTCAGTTTCCGATGAACAGGAATCATACCTACCTGGGTCATTTAGCAGTTACGAGAGTTCACTGGTCGCTTGGTTTTCGAGATAAAGCTCGCGCGCAATCTCGGAATGCAACAGAAAAAGTGACGTCACGGCCAAAGTGGCGCAAAGTGGCACCCAAATTTTGCGGGATCGTATTCTCAGGACTCCTACGAACATGCCTATACAAATTTTTCTGGCGGATGGTGGCGGATGGGTAGTTAAAAGTTTACCTTAACTTTTTTTTTCTGCATTTTGATATAAGCACATTAGTGCAAACATAATCATTGAAAAAATGGGCCGAATACAAAAAATTATTAGCGGTATGTGTTCTCTAGACTCTGGAAAATAAGAATCAATTAATGAAACCAGCATTAATTTAAACAGAAGCAAGCTAAGTGCCGCGGCAGCTAACCGGTCGCTTGATTTTCGAGATAAGGCTCGCGCACAATCTCGGAACGCAACAGAAAAAGTGACGTCACGGCCAAAGTGGCGCAAAGTGGCACCCAAATTTTGCGGGATCGTATTCTCAGGACTCCTACGAACATGCCTATACAAATTTTTCTGGCGGATGGTGGCGGATGGGTAGTTAAAAGTTTACCTAAACTTTTTTTTTTCGCTTTTTGAGATGAGCACATTAGCGCAAACATAATCATTGAAAAAATGGGCCAAATACAAAAAATTACTAGTGCAATGTGTTCTCCAGACTCTGAAGAACAAGAATATGTCAATGAAATTAGCATTAATTTAAACAGAAGCAAGTTAAATGGAATAGAAAGACTCGGACGATTTGTCGCTAAAATAAAAAGTTACGCAAAGCCCCTCTTTGATGCCTTCTGTCACAAAAATGAACATGTTTCGTTCCAAATCAATGTCAGATCCTTAAAATATAACTCTTGAGGAACACTTTTGACCCTTAAAAAATGCGATTCGCCCGAATCGCCCATGACCGACCTGTACCATTGACTCGATCCACCGTGCGCCGGTGCTGTCGCAAAGGTATCATAAACAAAATCTAAGAGCCTTTAGCTGAGGTAAATCAAAAGGTTTATCCGGTTCAGGTATAAAAAGATGGGATTTCCTTGAAAGAAAATTAGGTCCTGTTGCACCAAAGAGGTGTAGAGAGTTTTAGTGAATTTTCCCTCACGGAATTGACGCTCCTCCATTTTTACCAAAAATCTCAATTAGATGTATTTTTCTCCGTTGGACAAATCAAACAGAAAAACAAACAAACCCTCATTCTTCCAAGACATTTTACATTTCCATCCAAGAACGTCGTGAGAAATTGTCGTTTGTATTTACAAGTTGACCAATTGACTTTGGGTCTCATTTGGTAGGTGGACCAAAACTTTCCCGCCGAAATTCAACATGCAGATCAGATTTGGGCGCTAAATTTCGTACCCTGTCTTATGGTCCATTATAGTGTCTAAAATTTCACCACCATGGTCGACTTGAAAGAGAAGTCAGGACTGAGGAGGAAAGGACGGGGGATCATCGGGGGGGGAGAGGGGGGAGAGGGGGGAGAGGGGGGAGGGGGAGGGGGGAGAGGGGGAGGGGGAGGGGGAGAGGGGGGAGGGAGGGGGAGAGGGGGGATGGGGGAGAGGGGGGAGATGGGGGAGAGGGGAGAGGGGTAGGTCCGAAGGTAGGGACATCAACAGCCGTATCCATCCAAACGCCACGCAACGCAATTGAATCATATTTCAAAGTAAGCCCGTGTGCCCTGATATGCTTGAGATTTTAACACCCAGAAAAACACAGGACACCCTGATATGCACCGCGGTGTATAAGTTACGATTTACTGACGCTCCTCTGGGAGACTGAATACATTGAAAGAGTAAAATACTCTTGAAAGAGACACAGGTCCGCAAAGAGAAATTGTTGAGCAGCCAGTGATTCAAAGAACATCACGGGGAGCAACTCTAGAACCCTCACTTTCACTTCATTTCGTTTGTGACCTAATGTAGCGTACTGACACAGTGACCTTGGCCTCGTTCTTTTAGAGTAGAAATGGTGTCAAAAGTTTAAACCGCTCGACTATATATATACGTGTTTTATGGCTCAAAATAAGAATCGAGGGGCTTGGAGGACAAAGCGCATGAGTGCAGTTTTTGCTAATTCTAGAAAAACGTGTTTGAAGTCTCGAAATTACATGGATCCATGCGGCGGAGAGATTGTTCAAACTGACTTTTTGGTGCTTAAAAATTGGAATTTGGGAGCGATTTTTTCTCAGAATATGAATTATGGCTAGTTTTACTTGAAATCCTTAATATTTCAATTTTTCAAAAACTACACTTTTGCGCCTTGTCCTCCAAACCTTTCAATTGTCCTTTCGATATAAAGTTTTTTTTTTCAAAAATGCCCACCGTTTGAGCTACGGCTCACAATGGGAGCAAATATATTGACAGGGCTGCCACCTTATTTGGAGACTCTAAAACTGAAATCACGGCAACCCTGTCAATGTATTTGCTCCCCATCTTAGCATGGTGAGTTTGTCTTGATGTAGAGGTGGACTCTCAGGATAGCGTGGGATATCCCCTCCATTTGGCCTCAACTTGAGAGCTTCTTTTGAGCTTGGAAGTTGATTTCAGAGAAAACTAGTGGCACCATCGTTTTTCTCGCGAATTTTTACACAAGAATCAACAGTCAAATCGCAGATTCCTCACACATGCAACACCTCCATTGACGACATTCCGAAGAACTGTTTCCTATGGAAAACCCCCAGTAAAATCTATTGAAAATTGTTCTTCACTGTAATTTTAGTGCCTGCTTTAGCTGTTGACGCATGTAAGCATGTTTAAAAGGATTTGCAACAGCCTCGGTCTAGAATTAACGCCTATTGTGATTCCAGGAAGGAGAATGAACTCTTAGATGTCAGTTTGCGGTAAAAGTCATCAAGAAAAACAACGTGGAGGACTTGGAATTCGTCTACTTTTTTGCACAACCTTCCATTGGTGCACAAAGTACGTTATCCTTGTACAAAAAAATATATGATTATCTTAAAACTTAGACCTCTCCCACAATACGAAAATGTGCCTCTCTGTGATTACACCTGCGATTTTGAATTTTTTCCCCCAAACATTGTTGGGTTTTAAGCTCTGGACGCTAATGGCATTAGTTCTCGTCTGCGTTGACTGCATTTTTTGTGAATAAAAAAGAAGAAAAAACTTGTCACAAATGTAGATGGAGAGGTCTTTCGAAGTGGATTTCACTTAAAATTTCACAATGATCAATGCTTTTTGTGATGGATTTGTCATAGCTACAAATAAAGAATATCGATAAATCGATCATTCACGCCACGCCACTGAAATTGCCGCGATCCAAAGTGTGATCGATTGATTCTCGACATGCTGCGCGGAGATGTACTTTTAAAGCAGGCAGTTGCAAAACTGGCACTTCAGATCTTGTTACAGATCAAGATTCGGTTCAGAACGAGGTATATACTGGAATGGTTGTGCGTTGATATATAGATAAAGATGACCCTTAAAAATTGAGATTGATTGGCCAAATGGTTCCTGCGGCTCAAAGGCAAGTTTCACAATTGGATTGCATTTTGCAAAAAGGAACTAAGAGCATTCCAATGTTGCTAAGATTCTGCAACTTCCTTCACCTTGCAAATGTAAACTAATCAACTAATTAAGTTGTATCTTCACTTCGAAGAAACTATAAATTCCAGGAGAAAATTACCCGGGTGATTTATTTTTTGCATGATTTTAGTAATTTTATTGCGAAGAATATAAGTTGCACAATCCTAGCAACATTGGAATACCCTTGGTTCCTTTTTGCAAAATACAATCCGATTGACAATGCTCAATACTTCCCGTTGTGCAACAATTTTACACTAAACAATTTCAAAACATTTTTACTTTATCATGAGAAATTTGGTCACGTCCAAGGGCTCATGCGAGTTTTTTCCTTAACATAGCAGAACTCCCATCCACGATCAAAGCACGTCATAGTTTCGAGGAAAAAAACGAGATTTCAGCATGGGAATTGGTATAGAGTGAACATCTTGTAAAAAAACAATGAGCGCAGGTCTGAATATACCTCGTTTGAGAGCTCTTAAACTTGCGTGTGGAAAGAGCGAGAAACAAAGAAAAATAGGAGGGGTTCACACAAGACCTAAAAAAGCGAAGAAGGAGGATAATTTTTTTCTAGAAATAAAAATTTCGTCGCCAGATTCTGCAAATTTCCCAGAAAAAGTAACGTAATTGGACACTTCAACGTTGCAGAATCACTACTGGAAAAAATTGTTTCTACCAAGCAACCATTGTAAAATTTTAAAACCACCTAGTGCGACACACACACACACACACCCTCAAAAAAAAAAATGTATTTCTCCGCTTGATAAATATAGTGCAGATGGTCTTGTGGAAGTTTTCTCCTCTGCAGATCCTCATTTTGTGTCTGAAGTTTGTGTAGAATGGCAGTAGGACTAATGAGCAAAGCTTTCTTGGTAATTATATTTATTCTTACTTGACAAATTTACTAATAATTTGTGTACATTTTTATGAAATTCGTCCACTTTCAAAAGTAGGAGATCATCGAAGTTATTATGGCGTTTTTAGTTTGCACGGCCTGTACAACCTTCACGTGAAATTTTAAATGGATTCTGAATACCTTGCACGGACAAAAAATTGTAACTTATTCTTCACAGCAAGTTCACTAATGGAATGAACATTCTGGAGAGAAATGGGGCTTTTGGACAGAACCGATAAGGAAATGGATTACATTTCGCAAAAAGGAACCAAGAGCATTCCAATATCACTAAGATTGTGCAACTTTTTTATTTTGCAAATATAAACCGATAACGTGAACAAGTTATATCTTCACTCCCAATAAATTATAAATTAAGACAGAAATTTACGGATGTAAATTTATTTTTTGCATAATTTTGGTATTTTTTTGCGAAGAATATACGTTGCACAATCCGAGCAACATTGGAATGTTCTTGGTTCCTTTTTGCAAAATGTAATCCAAATCTAAGTCCAACAGAGTTTAATATACTTTAAATCCACAAATTCAGTCGTAATTTATGTAAATTTTTACAACATTTTTAAGCTTTTAGGGACGAGAACTCGGTGAGGATATTGTGACGTTCAATACGTTCTGTGGTCATGAATGCTTTATTCTTTTCTCAACTGCTTGTTTTTAATTAGTCTACGATATTTTTTTTTGGATCGGCTACGTATTCTACTCTAGAGATATTCAATGATTCCTAGAATGTAGCATGATTTTTTAAACCTAGAAAGGTACGGAATTGGTATTGTTTTCGATAAGGATCCAAGCAGGAAGTTTCAAACTTAAAATTTAGGTTTCTGACGATGAATTAATTTTTGTTCTTCAGATGCCAATCGCTTAAAAATTGCATTTTTCCAACACCACGTTGAAGATGTCCTTCAATTTATTACGTGGAAATGAAAGCAGTTCATTAGATAGAAATTTAATCAACTCAAATCAACAACTACAAAGTCTATTCTATAACAACGTTCTATAGACAATACGGTCTGACATGCAGTAATAATTAAGAAAATTAAATACATGAATTTTTCCGGGATCTAAACTCTACTGGGGACCAACGGTTTCACTTCATTTTTAAAAAGTTTCACAGAGGATCTTAATTTGTCCACTAATTCCTTCATTTTTGAACACTGTGCGATGTAAATTTGTGAAGCTGAACACAATTTCATGCATTGAGGACTGCTAAGAACATTGTTAGCCATGAAAACTGCAGCAGACCGACAATTTTATCTCCATTTTTAAAAATTTGACAAAGAATCCTGATTTGTCGACGATTTCTCCCCACTTTGGACCACTGTGCGATCAAAATTTTTGAAACTGAACACAGTTAAATGCTTGGGGGCCCAATAAGAACATTTACAGCCGAAACCCATCAAAGGTGTAACTTTTTCGTCCATTTTCCCCGTCTTTTTGCTGTAGAAATGCTGTCCAGAATGATGGCGATTTGGCAACTTTGCCCCCTCATTTCTCAAAAACCGTGCGTATACTCACGCTAAAATTTTAACCAGAGTTTTAGGATATCATAAGGTATCGTTTGGGCCCGGTTTCAGAAAAATCCCTTCTGGCCCAAATTGTGCCAAAAAACGGTCGTTTTTGGCGTCGCTCTTTTCGTAGGTTTAAATGGAGAAAGGCCAATGTTGCCAATTCGCTGGATCCACCAATGTCGTTGTTTTATTCATCTTAGATTCATAAATTAGTGGTACACATTCGCTCGACTTTAAACATGAATGAGACCCAAGGTGGAAGAAACCAAAACATGCAACACCGCGATGGTTGACGTCACACGTGGTTTTATATTATTTTTTATAATGGCAGGACGATATCTCCGTTGATATTGGGCGTGGAAAATTTATGTTTGGACAAAACTTATCATTTTATGCTGATTTATGATCTGAAATCATCAAAACCCAAGTATAACATTCTGTGACCACTGCAGCTGACCTATTGCTTTTAGATTCGATAAAAGTAGCTTTCAACAACTCCAAATATAGCCCACCCCATGTTGGGGTGGTTGTGCAAAACGGGTGGCGGTCGAAACCCTCGGATCCCGGGACATATCGGAGCCGGTGGAATAGGGGAGTTAATTTGTTATATCTTCAAGAATCTTCCCGAAATCTATCTTCCCGAAAACTACAAAAAAACACCAAAAGACCCAAATATTGAAATTTCAATTCTAAAAGTATTTCTCCTACAACACACTTGATCGTTGAAATGAAACACGGAGATACAGGCACGGTATCTACCGTTTTACTTATTGTGAGGCAAGAGGCGGTAAAACCATGGCTCAACTCACTAATTCTACGCCTAAACGGCCTGACCCAGAACCCTACTGTCATCGATATCGTTCTAATTTTATGAGCATGCATGTGGTTAGCTCATCATTATGAGCGGCTAATTTCAAGTTTTTCTTTCTCCAGAGATTTGTTTGCAAATCAGAGAGAACATGCTGCAGATAATATGAGTGATTTTTAGCAATACTGCCGTGCAACGCAAAAACGCCGTAGACGCCATTTTACATTTTTTGGAAACAACGTATCATGACAAAAAAACTTGTGTACCTTCAGACAATGTTTTTATAGAATTTTCTCGCAAATAATATCAAGAACTTAACTTCCAAATTTAGAGTGCATGGGTGAAACAGTTTTTATGTTATAAAGTGGTAAGTTCCAAGAGACGAGGAAAAATCTTGATGGATTTACGACGTTCTTGCTTAGCTCGGCAGAATAGGCGATTGGTTTTTTTTAGGGTTGAATGAATGGAGCTCGAGGTTGCCAAATTTCACGTCGCCACTGCGGCCGCTCTAGGCTCAATCGACCACTGTTCTTTTTTTTCAGACGATCGCAGCTCTGGTGTCGCTCCATGACGCTGTGAGCGCCATGCCGCCTGGCCGCAGCACCTTCCGATTGGACACGGACAAACCGAAGGTGAACGAACCGAACACGGAAAAAGCTTACATTGACGAACCGAGCACGGACAAAGCGAACATTGACGAACCGAGCACGGACAAAGCGAACATTGACGAACCGAGCACGGACAAAG
Source organism: Bemisia tabaci (assembly GCF_918797505.1). NCBI lineage: Eukaryota > Metazoa > Arthropoda > Insecta > Hemiptera > Aleyrodidae > Bemisia > Bemisia tabaci. The sequence continues at coordinate 30,595,965 of NC_092801.1, forward strand.
CGAACATTGACGAACCGAGCACGGACAAAGCGAACATTGACGAATCGAGCACGGACAAAGCGGACATTGACGAACCGAGCACGGACAAAGCGAAAATTGACGAATCGAGCACGGACATAGCGAACATTGGCGAACCGGACACGGACAAAGCAAACATTGACGAACCGAACACGGACAAAGCGAACATTGACGAATCGAGCACGGACAAAGCGGACATTGACGAACCGAGCACGGACAAAGCGAACATTGACGAACCGAACACGGACAAAGCGAAAATTGACGAACCGGACACGGACAAATCGAACATTGATGAACAGATCACGGACGATGTGAGCGCCACGGATGAAAACGGAACCCTTATTGGAAGACTGACAACTCGGGCACCTAAAGAGAAGCAGACGAAGTCCGAATCCAACAGCAGCAATGGAGGCTGTACCGGAGGATTCAAAAAGATGATGAGTGGAATTTTCCAACGCACCAACAGCAAACGCATGTTAAAACAGAAATCCATTGTAAATTCAGCCTCTAAGAAGGATTTACAGAGAAAAGATAGTTATATAAAGAGCATGCAGGAAAGGAATAGAAGCAAAAGCTTAAGAGGATCGGGATCACGTTCAATTAATTTATCGCAGAATGAGTCAGCCACTGGTGGTGGATCTGTCAATAATGGGAACCCCAGGTATCCTGGTAAAAGATCGCCCCTCAGACAGTCGTCACAATCGGACAAGGGAAAAGGAAAGGTAGACGATGAGGGTAAGCTTGTTCAAATAAGCAAGTAGAATTGTTGGAAAAACATGGCAACGGTGAAAGTACCACGCGTCTCGTTTTGCAGTGTCTGAAAATCTTTGCGCCCATGTTTTTTTTTTTAAAGGAAAAGAAATCAGTATCAATCCTTGAGGTTTTCAAAGACTTTTCTTCGCATTGAGAAGGAAAATCATAGAGGTTTTCAAAATTTGACGATGAGTGATTTTTCATTTTAAGGTATGACATAAATTCTGCGACGTCGCGAACCGAGATTTCTTTGCACAGACTAGAAAAATCACGGAAGTTTGCAATATTTGCGCCCATTTTTTTTTTTTTTTAAAGGAAAAGAAATCGGTATCAATCCTTGAGGTTTTCACGGACTTTTCTTCGCACAGAGAAGGAAAATCATAGAGGTTTCCAAAATTTGACGATGAGTGATTTTCCATTTTAAGGTATGACATAAATTCTGCAACGTCGGACACTGAGATTTCTTTGCACAGACTAGAAAAATCACGGAAATTTGCAAGAATCGACGTTGAGTGGTTTTTCAAAAAAAAATAAAGTATGACAGGAAGTCTGCAAACGTGTCTCGTTTAAAGCGTTTGCCAATGTTTGCGTCCAATTATTTATTTTTTAGAGAACATAAATCAGTATCATTATTTGAAGTTTTCACGGACTTTTCTTCGCATAGAGGAGGAAAATCATAGAGGTTTTCAAAATTTGACGATGAGTGATTTTCCATTTTAAGGTATGACATAAATTCTGCAACGTCGGGAACCGAGATTTCTTTGCACGGACTAGAAAAATCACGGAAGTTTGCAAGAATCGACGTTGAGTGGTTTTTCTAAAAAAAAATAAAGTATGACAGGAAGTCTGCTACGTTGCAAATTGTGCAAACCGGGGGAGGGGGTGCATGACGGGGTTCACGCAATCTGGCAGTTTCACCGTCGATGTTTTAATCGAGTGTCAATTTTAATTAAAAAAGCTTTTCTACTGTTTTTTAGGTGTCCCTTATGAAATAGCGATATTTTTAAGATTTTCAGAATGTTCTTGATGGTTGAGAGAATTTATTTGATCACTCTCAGATGTTCTCATAGACATATTACTACAAAATGATTGCATGAATAATTTTCAACAAATTTCTTCACGGTATTTTAAGAATGCTTTTAAATATTTGTAGAAAAAAGTATCATGAAATTACTATTGAATTAATAAACGTTGATTGTTTTCAGAAATGTTCATGGTAATATTAATGCAAAATTATGCATAAATATCTTTGATAACCTTCCGACGGTATAATACAAGTGGTTTAATAAGGGTTAGAGGAAACTGTTATTGTTAAATTATGATTGGATTACCGTTTGAAAAATTACTGCGCAATTTTGAGCATTATAACCTCAGTCAACAATTATTTAAAACTTTAACAATGTATAAAACATGTTTAAAGTACCATGACGGAAATAACATAATATTTTATAATATTTTAGAGAGACTTTCGTTCCACAAGGGTAGGAAGATCGACTCGGGCTTCTTTAAACATTTCCCGACACTAATCAAAGGGAAAAAGGGTGAAACGTACGCAATTCGTAACGTAATTGCGTAGTTACTTAGAACTTCAGAAAGGATTATTCCATATCGTAGAACATATGGACTACATTTTGCAATTTGGAACTATAAATTCTAGCCCGGTTTAATAACAACGTATGTGCCATTCGTTTCTCCATGCACAGAAGTGTTTTTCCAGAAGAGCCAGAATTTATAATTCCATATTGCAAAATGCAGTCCGTATATAAATTCGTTCAGTGCTCGATTGAACTTGAATTAAAGATGGTTTAAATTGCACGGAGGGAGGGGCGGTCTTTGATTTAAAGTAAACGAAGTTAAAGTAAACGCTATTTCCTTCTTTATGAGTTGAATTTTAATATTTTCAATAGGTCTACCTTATACCACGTAAAATGTTGCTTAGAGGCATGTGCTTTAGTCCTTTTTTGTACCACATAGAGTGGGGGTATATTCACCTATCTCTCTACTTTACTAATATTTATTCAATATATTTTTTTATAGTTAGTTATTTATTCAATTAAATACATTTAAAATATGTTTTATTAGTTCCCAAAGAAAACGACGAAAGAACGTAAGTCCATATCAAGGTTGCAAAATGAACTCAAGAATCCAATTTTTTACAAACATAGGTACATCAGTGCAATTTTTGTCCAAAATTTTTTTGAATTTTGAATGTAGTTGTATTTAATTAAAATAATTTTAGTTGTAAAATCAGTGCAATTTTCAGTCAGAAATGCCTAAGGTCCTCCAGATAATAATGCAACATACGATGAGAAATGTAGCAAAATTGAAACGCAGTTACAATCCCTAGTGTGGGCAACGACGATTTAAGCAGAGACAATTTTGCCATGCGATTTGATTGGTTGCCTCCGGTAATGAATGTTTTCCTTCATAACTTTGTCTAAATCTCATTTTAAAATTTCGGTACCGCACCACTTGATAGCTGTTAGATTTTCATTTAATGTGTTGCTTTTTATCTATTCAAAACTTTGTAATGAGTAATTATGCATTGTAAATCATATATTATTTGTAAGAAAAAGGAAAAAAGCTACCATCTTTTTGTTACTTTGTATTTTCATGTTATGCTGATGATGGGCACAGCCCTCATGCATTCGGTTTGAATAAATGTTTTCCCTCTTTATTATGCGTGTTCTGATGTGTTCTCTGATCCTTCTCATTCCGTTGAACACTCGCACTCATCTGTGCACACCACCACCTGTGCTGCCGTGCGGAGGAAGAACGTCGTATGAACATTCAAGAGTTGCCAAATTTCCTTCAATAAAATGTTTATTTTTGAGGCGTGTTATGAATATTTCTCTTTGAAATTTTCTGGAGCTTCAGGTAAAATTGCGAACAAAATTATATGAAAAATTGGAAGGAAAATATACATACATATGGTTACCAAGAAATTCATGTTTTATCAAAGGATATTTGGCAACGCCTGACGATTCATACGGCGTTTTTCTTTAGCACGGCAGCGTGGAGGACCCCCTCATTACGTCAATTCTCTGACGTAAGAGCGTATCTCAATTTTCACTCCATAATAACTCTATGCTTACCGGGGCTCATGTGGAAATCCGTGCCGATATATATCGATATTTTCCCCACTTGAAGCTATGGTAAAGAATCGATTATGAAAGTGTTCGTTACGAAAACCCTGATAATCGATCCTTTTCCACAGATTTAAATGGCAGATCAATCGATCTATCGCAAAACACGCCGGGCCACTGGTGGAAATAGAGTTCGCCCATACTTTAGAGGATCGAAGTAACCTATAACTTAATCGAAAAAAATCCACCGAGACCCTCCGGGCAGTTCTTGGGTTTTTAGGTCCGGAGGATTCTGGTGGATGACCTCAAAATGTACAAATCTCATGATTTATCAAACTTTCGAAAAAATTTCCGCTGAATTTTTTTCTCCGCTTTGAATCATGCGACACTTGCTTTAAATTTCAGACGAATTGGACCGCGCAAAGCAAAAAGGACCAACCCAAATCAGGTATTGCCAAATTTGATCGGGCAATTTCATTTTTTACGTGGAAACGGTTGTGCCGATTTTCGTGCAAACAGTACGTTCTCCATAGTACGTAGCAAACTCCTTAGGGAATCCGCAAAAACGTTCTCTTATAAAAAATTAAATTACTCAGCTAAATTTGGCAATACCTGATAAGGCTTGGTTCCTTTCTGTTAAACGGGGTCCAATATTCTTGGAGATTCTAATAATGGATATTGAGAAATTGTCCCCGCTTGTACTAACGGCACCAGTGGCATGTCGTGTTTTACGATGTATCGATTGATCTGCCATTTAAACCTATGGAAAAGGATCGAAACAGGGTGTTCGCAATGTGTTCACCTCTATGGCGAAGAATCGATTATTAAGGTGTTCGTTGCGAACACCCCGTTTATCGATCCTTTCCCATAGATTATAATGACATATCAATCGATACATTGGAAAGCCCGCCTTGCCTCTGGTGCCATTATAGCAAGAGGGGACAATTTCTAAAGGACCGCTTTCCATTATTAGAATCTCTAGGAAAATCGTCTAAAGTTTAACAGGTGTTGACGTAATTCAGAGAAAAAAAAATTCAGTTGGAAGTTTTTTTCCGAAAGTTTGAGAAGTCATTAACTTTGTACATATTGAGGTCATCCGCCAGACAATCAGCCAAAAACCCTCCGGAACCCCTCGGTGGATTCTGTTTGTTTAGTTACATAGGTTTCCTCGACCCTCTAAAGTAAGAGTGAATCTCTATTTCCTCATGGGCCCCATAGGCGGATCCAGCACATTGGCAACACTGTTTTTCTCCATTTCAACCTATGGAAATGTATCGATTCTTGGAGGGGCCAGGTGCCCCGACAAGGATCGATTATTTAACATGGGTTTAAATGGAAGGAATCCATTGTTGCCAAATTGCTGGATCCGCCCCTGATGGGCCCCGATTAGCATTGAGTCATACGGATATCAGGGCTCACGTGGATATTGAGGTACGCCCTTACGTCAGAGAAGCGACGAAATGAGGGAGCAACTACCTCATTCTCTTCTACGAATCTCATCATGCCTGTTCCGTGGTGTCATTCTGGAATTTTTATTCTCCCCCAAAACATTGTCGGTTCAGGCATGATGCTGGAGTTGGAGATAAAAAAAATTAATGCTCGCTAGTTTCGACGTAATTTTTCCTGGAAAAAAAGAAAACGCTTGGAAAAGTCACAATTGCACAGAGATAATTTCAAGAGACTGCTACCGCTACCAGGGCTTTTCCAGTAATCAGCATTCCTAGTGGTGGATCTACCATCACAGCCAAGAGCATTCGGAGGAAAATCCCTGATTTGGGTGTCTGTATGCTAAAAGGAACTGGGCACTAATAAATTCATCAAGACAAACTACGGAAGTTCCTAAAAATCCAAAAAGAATGCAGTATTTTTTCGATGCCTTTAAGTTGATTGTTAAATTGAGTTCATATTATTTATTTATATTTCTTCCTGCGCTTCTTTATTTTTAATCCTCCTATTTGATCGAATTGCGTAATGTAAGCTTAGCTTGAACACTTTTAGTCCTCGCGGTCAAAACTGCAACAATGGTAAGGGAACACTGACAGGGCCGCAGCGTGGAGGTTGATTTAATATCAATCTTCCATCGCATTGCTAAGCCGCAATGATACAACTATACGTACTCTCCGGAACGCGTGAGGTATCACGCCCCATTTGAAGGCATTTTCGAAACTGTCATTTTTCCAAATCAGCAACTTTGCGTCGCATTGATAGGCGTCAACCAAAACTGACCGGCAAAGATTAAGCACGTTTGCAGCCCTTCTTCAGTGCATGTACTAAAAATTACGTTCATAAAAATCCAAAAGGAATGCAGTTTTTTTTCGATGCCTTTAAGTTGATTGTTAAATAGAGTTCATATTATTTAGTTATGTTTCTTCCTGCGCTTGATTATTTTTAATCCTTCTAAAAATTGTTCGAATTGCATAATATAAGCCTATAGCTTGAACACTTTTAGTCCTCGCGGTCAAAACTGCAACAGCGGTAAAGGAACACTGACAGGGCCGCAGCGTGGAGGCTGATTTAATATCAATCTTCCATCGCATTGCTAAGCACCTCTCCGCTTTCTCCCCCGGAAAACCTTCAGAGTAATGTCAAAAACGAACTGGACTACATTTTGCAATAGGGCACTACAATTTCCGGCTCATGCTTAAAAACACACTTGTCCGTAGGGAAACTAATGGTGCATACGTTGTTTTTAAACTGAGCCAGAAACTGTAGTTCCCGATTGCAACACGTAGCCAAAATCCAACTCGGCAGTGCTAAGGTAGAACATCGTAAATGCATTTAAACGTTGCTATATTACCTCCGATGAACTTTTCATTTCTTAGAAAATAGATCAATCTCTCCCGCACGCTATTTCAAACAATTTGCATTGAATTGAGAATGAGACGCTCTGAAATATTGAGGCAAAAATTTTCACGAGAGACTTCATAAATGTGTATTTTATTGAAAGAAATTTGGCAACGTCGAGAAGCTCATACCTCAACGGCCTTTTTCCTCAACAGGCAGACACTCTATAAGGCAGAACTCCTATGCACGATTAACGCACGTAATTTTTTTCCTTTTTTTTCGAGTAATTAATGAGAGTCCTAAATGCCAATTCGTAATGATAATCATCATAAAAATAGTGGTAGTAGATCTGAATAGACCTCATTTTTATTCATATAAACTTGGACGGATCGCAGAAAGCAGAAATTAAAGAGAAATGGTGAAACACACAATCAAAAATAGCAAATAACAGGAGGAGCAATATTTTTTCCTACAGGGAAAACGAGCCAAATGACTTTCAGTCGCTGTGCTCTGCTAAAATACCTGCTGTGTCATAGAGAAAAAAACGTGGCTACATTCCAACGTTGCAAAATTTCCATACGTTACTCGTATTTTTACCGGGAAACCATTCAGCACTCGTCACTGAGACTCTTTTGAGTTTTCTTTTGATTACACGCAAAATTCACAACGATTTTGGAAGGAAATTTCATTGTCATACTCTTGTTGATCATCGAATTTTTAGAGCCAATTTTGCAACCTTGAAATGAGATTACGATCCTTTTTCTGGGAGATGAAAATTACTGGAATTAATCATCTTCGTTCGAATAATGAGGTGAGTCTAAACTTTAATGGAACTTTTTCGTTTTAATGAAATTTCCCATTTCGGCCGGCCCCCATTCCGTGACCGGCAAACGCAGAGAATGGCAGTGGGACTATTGAGCAGGGCTTTCTTGGTAAGTTTATTTATTTTTGCTAGACGAATTCAGGATTTATTTGTTGTACAATCGTACAAACTTCCAACGGTCTAGAAACAGGAGCTCTGCAATGTTATTGTGACGTGTTTATGGTTTCCACGAACGCGAGACCAATCTTTGTAAGAAAATTCAAATTTCCGGATACTTTGTCTACAAAAGTTCTCTGGCAAAAATGTTTTCAACTCTCCCACTGCCCCAATTGAATCAGTGAGTTCGAGAACACACCAACTCGGGTTTTTTTTCCGATTTTCCCTTTTTTACGGTTTAGTAACACTTATGGATAGAAGCATCTGCACGCAAAAGGAAATTTCGAAATTGCAATCGAGAGTGCTCGAAACAGCGACGGGAAAAGGGAAGACTTGAAGTATTTCATTGGAAATACCAATTTTCGGCCATTTCAAGGGAAACGGGTGACCATCCGATTTTGCGGTTTTCTTTTTTCGGTTCAGTATACCTTGTGCCAACAAGTCATATAAATATTCAAGCGTTATTCAGGTCGAAAAATATACATTTTTCAGGGGCAGACTATGAAAAATCAGTATCTGAATGTCGGTGAGTACGAAAACACACCAACTCGGAAATTTTTAAACGCTTAATTCTCTGTCATCAAACATGGTGTATCGATTTCAACTTGGTGCTTTACAAAGTCTCTGAGTACTTGTCCTTTGGCACTAAAACGGTTTTTCTTGAACTAACTTCTTCGCCCGCTACGCAGTCTTAGGTGTTTCCTGAATTTTTGGCGCGTATACGTAGTATACCGCCTTTGCGATCGTTTCGACCCCCCACTCGATACAATAACCGAGTCCCTCAGTTCCTTACCGAAAAGTGACTACCGCGAACTTCTGAGATTTTCCAAAGCCTGTAAAAAGTTTATTTATCCGTCAATAATTATGATTTAAAGTTGTTTCTCATTCTGGGGCTCTCTAGTTTATGTGCAGTGAATACCAAGAGTCTACGTTACTTGGTTTTTTTAAAAAAAGCCTAAGAGTACGACGCGCTGATTTAAAATATGCATATATAAGCAGAAACAAGCGAACTGATTCGAGGATGGCTGATCAGGTCGGCACTCGTTGAATGAGAATTTCACTTCTTCGTTTTGTTTAAAACGTTGCTTTGACAGATCTCCACAACCCTGTTAAGATTTTCAAAATTTGGTACCCCTTGCTCTGATAGCCGGGGCCAGCAGGATAGTGGTAAGTGCAATCTGTGATGAGCCTCGAGACTCATTAGACCATGTGCTAACCGTGGCCCACACAGAAATTCACTCCCCTATCAGGCCAAAACAGTGCACAGGCAGGCACAAAACCCAGGTAGTGTCCCGGTCCTGGCTCGGTTCGCCGCGTCGCTTCCCAGCTGAAGAACAAAAGGCGACCCTCGCGGTCCTCGTCACAGTCAGACCTAATTACTTTCACTCGATTACCCATTTCACCGTCACGCTGGGATCCATCAAATTTTCGAAAAAATTGTTTCGCGAGTACTTAGCAATTGTTTCCTTACTCTCCGTTCAAAGACGAATTGAAAGAGGTCTCATTCATAAAAATCGGCCGAATAGAAGAGAAGTTGCAGTATTCGAAATTCGAAGAAATCAACGAAACTTCTCCAAACAAAAAATAAAATGAAGGGGAAAAAAGAAATGTATGAATTACAATTAAATATAATTGACCTCAGAATTTGGCAAGCAATTCAACTATATAACGGAGAAAAAATTGGGAGAAATTACAAAAAATTCGCCTCTTGCAAGGGGCTTCCTTGTAAGAATTTTGATCTGAAGGCAAGGATTGAATACCAGCGCAATACACCATACAATACATGGTGTGCCTGAACGAACATTTTTTTGTGTGTTAAAATCGAAAATTCTTTATATTTTTTAACTACAGTGTCTCTTGAGTCGTTTAAGCCAAAAAAAAAAATCCGTCAAGATTCTGGAAAGTAAAGGCGCTTTAAAAGTATTCTGGGGCTATGTATCCTAACTGTGTCCACACATGGTTTCTGTTCAGCATATCCATGTGTAAGTATTTTTACACGTAGAATCTAATTTTCACGTCAGGGAGTCGACACATCTCGATTTTTTCGATTTTACACGGAAAATTGATGGTTTTTCGGGATTGAAATCATTATTTTTTCATGAAAAATAAATGCACCCAAAATGACTATAGCATATTGATTTTTATATATTTGCTCTCACGAAATTGGTTGGTAAATTCAACGAGTGGGTGCATCGACTTGGTATATCGAGTTTCTGCAATTTTTTACGGCAAATCGGTAGATTTTCGGGATGTAGATTGCTCACTTTCAATTCATGAATGAATAAAGCATGGACATGGTTGAACTTCTTTGCATGGAAATACGTTTAAAATAACAAAATCAAGACGTATCTAATGCAATTGCATTTATACCGAGTCAATTTCTTTTCAATAATATATCGGGATTTATAAAAGGTACCGGTGATTTGGATATTTCAGCCCCAAAAATACCTTTAAATCGACTGTATCTTTCAGGAGTTCGACAGAATTTTTCCTTTCTTCGCTTAAATTATTCCGTAGCACTTTTCTTTAAGAATCTGATAAGATATTGCTGGGGGCAGATCAAAAAACTTAAACTCGTTCGAATGGCTTTCTACATTCACAATACACGGTCTCGTCAAAGTGCGTCGTCGAAGAGTTGGATCGTATGAATTCTCTTGTTGTGCTACTTGCCTATTTTGAAATCTCTGTAAATGAAAACTAAAGGGGTTGATATGTGTGAGTTAATGACGCGCCTTATCAACACATTGTGTTGGAGTTCACTGCTTGTTTTTTTTTCCGAGTTGGAGTGTTTTCGAACTCACTGATTCAATTAAGGGAGGTGTTTCAGCGCTCAGTCATTGGTTCTTCTATGTTCAAAATTTTCATAAACGATGCTCCACTGTTCATTACACTTAAATGTTTAGCCGTGATTCTGTCTATTTTTCTCATCATCTTATTTGCTGATGATATTTTGCTGGTAATAAGTAACAATAGCCTAGAAATACTGGAAATTGACGCATTCATTCTATTCAACATCCTCAAACAATGGGGTGATTTAAATTTCCTAGAAGTAGACGGCGACAAAACAAACATGCTCATAAGCACGGAAAATATCATGGGTTCTTTCAAATTATTAATGGATAATGAAGAAATTGAAAGAGTGGTAACGATCAAATATCTAGGTACACTAATAGATGAAAAATTGAACTTTGACGTTCATTTTTTTTTTTTTTTTTTTTTTTTTTTTTTGAAATACTTTATTAGATAAGTTACATGTTACATTGATGAAAATATACAGATGTTCACAAATTATAAGAGGTCTTATTATTAACTAATTCTATCTAATAACGTTCCCGGCATTGCCAGGTTGGCATATCATCGGGATGGTAAAACTACTGTGTATAAAGCAGGTTACAAAAACCAATACAAGTATATTGGGAAAAATTTCGCCTGACTAGTACTACTGTTTTTTTTGGAGAAAAAAAAGAAAAAACAAAAAGAATAAACTACTAAGTAAGAGTTAGTTAACTCAAAAAGAAATTCAACTCATTTGAAGAATTTGAGCTGAGTTGAACTTCAAAGAAGAGATAAAAAAGTAAAAAGTGCTACAATAAATGAATGAAAAAGGAATAAGGTACTACTTATAAAATTAATTTGAGTATAAATTCTGCGTATTCTTAAAGAAGAAGATGAATAAAACTACAAAAAAATAAATGTTATGAAAAGGTACTACTTTCAAAATTAATTTGAGTATTATTCTACATTAGTATTATTCTTTATAGATAATACACAAGAATCGTAGAGATTTTTATCTAGACTTAACAACGTAAATTAAGCGTGCTCAATTAATTAGTGAGTCACAGGGTAACGACTTGAGGTGATTAGAGGCACCTCGTGTAATCATATTCTAATCTACAAGGAAACTCTTTATCAAAAGTTATGAAATTACTGTGAAGGAATGTTGCCAACATTAACTAATTTATTATTGAGACTAGAGATCTCATTTTTTAATGACATAATGATTGAATTTAATAAAGAAATTTCTTTATCGAATTTTAGTTCCAGCTCTTTTAATTGATTTTTTAGTTCTTTATTCTCATCATTGCTCTTTTTAAGATTTTCAGGATTTTCAATTTTGTCAGTGGAATGTTCATTTTTCTTAGCTAGATTTTGTTTTTGATAGTTCTCTAATTTGGCTTTTCTTAATTTTTTATAGAATTTACAACCCTTCCAAGTTGTAAAATGGGGTTCCTTGCAATGAAGACAAATAGGTGTAACTTTTGAGTTTTCTTCTTTAGCTTTCAGAGATAAAGGACATACAGAGCTATGATGAGATTCATTACAAATTATACAAGTTATGCCTATCTTACAGTAACTTTTCGTGTGACCATAATTTAAGCATGATTTACAAATCGGAATTTCTATGTACTTGGGGTTTATTTTATCTATTTTAATTTTTATGTTTTCGATAGTTTTAATTTTTTCAATTTTTTCATTAATTTTTCCGGATGAGCTGAAACTAATTTCGAAGAGGGGAAGCGGTTTTTTAGTGGCAGCGTTATGTATTTGTCTAATGTTTTTTATTATTATTTCGGGTATTAGATTTACAAGATTGTTCTTAATTTTTTCGGTTTCAAAGTTTATTGGTAGGCCGCTAATCAACCGCTTCGTGGTTTTACCGCTAGAAAACTGAAACGTATAAAATTTAACTTCTAATTCAACGAATTTCAGGAGAACTTTATTATAATCATCTTCAGATTTTACTAATAACTTAATTTGTCCGTTTGGGGCATCTTTCAAAGTATATTTAACATCGTGACTAGTTAAAAATTCGTTTATTACTTTGATTTCTTCGTTAATAATAATGATAGGGGGAGGTTTTCTAGCGGAGGATACTGATTTTTCTATAGGGTCTGTTTTATCTTGTTCTTGTTTAGTTAGTTCTAGTTCCTTATTTTGTTGAGATTCCAGGATACTAAAATCTCTTTTGGTAGGTCCTGTATTTGAAATAGGTACAATTATGTCAGTATTATTTTTATCTTCTAAGGAATTTTTTCGAGTATTATCTTTGGGGCCTTTATTATTTATTACTGATTTAGGATCTGGTTTTTTTATATTATCGTTAGTATTGTGTTTAGTTTTTTTCGATTTTTTATTTACAAGGTATATTTTTTCAAAATCAGGGAAGGAAATATAGTCATTGGCTCTTATAAGTTCTATTCTCGTTTTATCTCTCTCATTTTTTAGAATAAGGAATAAGTCCTTACAGTGATTGCATTCTATTACTGGTATTCTATGTAGACATTTACTTTTCATTAACTCGTCAGTATTATTAGGTTTACAGGGATCACATTTATATATTTCTAGGTTATGTTGACATTTATAATTTCCTTTAAATATAAATTTTCTGTCTAAGCCAATTAATGTTTTTGTTGATTTATTATTAGCAGGAGTAACTTTATCTTTTCCAGTATCTTTATAGGTCAAAGATTGTTGTGTCTTGTTGGATGTTGTGGGTTGCGAATGATCTAAATCTGCACTAGGGGCAGTCTTATCTGTTAAAGAGAAAATTTCAGAATAGTTGTTTACTAATTCAGTCCACATAACTGGCTCCTTTTCTTTGATCGTATTCTTAAGACTAACACTTGCTTCCGAGTTAGGATTTATATTCAGAAGATGCACTAAATATGGAAGTTTCTTATCGTCATCAACAATTATTTTCTTGAAGCAAATTGGGCAGGAAATAGCTTTCTCTTTGTGTTGGCATACCATGTCCATGATATCAGGGTCTATTATTCCGCATCTGAGACATTGAGAGATTTCATACTTGTGTTCGCAAAAGTAGTTTATAAACGTGATCGTAAAAGGCATTTTGAGAGAGTTAGGTTAGCACACTTGAGAAGGTAAATAAACGGTCATGAGTTCAGTTCCAGAATAATAAAGGCTATGGCAGGAGCTAGAGCGTTATACTATTGATAATTTCTTATCAGTTAGGAGAGTTGCAAAATTTGCGTTAGAAATCACAAAAAACTGCTGCATTGTTACGCAACTGCTTTTATCAGTCAACTGATATCGTCGGGAAATGACAGATATCTTCTACGGGTTACAAGATCCTGCAAAAGTCAAAGTGGATACCTGTTCTCGAAGGCAAGACCTTTCGAGAGATGTAAGGAACACTGCTGGAAACCACTTTAAACTATACAAAAACTTTAAACTCCGAGGAGCGAGCAACTTTTGAACTTCACACGTCTACGGTTGATAAAGAAGTCCTTTGACGTTCATGTTAATGCAATTTTCTAAAAAATACACACACATATACTTTTGTTCTTAAAATGTTGTCCAAGTTTTGTGGTTTTGATGTACTTATTAAGGTATACCATGCCCTTATTATGTCATGAATTGACTACTGTATTAACTCTTGGACTCAGAGTAGTAAACTCCTTATTGAAAGAATTTTCAAAATCCAAAAGAAAGCTTTGAAGACTACATTAAAATGAAATCCGTATGATTCCTGTAGAACTCGCTTTAAGAGTAATCGGCTGCTTACGGTGCCGTCCCGCTTGATATTTCGTATTATCATGAATTTTGTCATTAATCAATTAGATCCCAGAAACTCAACAGCCAACTGCCAACTGAACGTTATCTTGACAGTCTCTGCGATATAAAAATCTGGCAACTTCAATCTTGACGCTTTGGCTCATTTAAGGCAAATTGCTTATAGTATGAACAACACATGGTGGGAAATGAACGTCTGCTCGATTGAGAGGCTCGCTGAAACCGTTGTGGTGCGCGATTTGACTCACGTAGAGCTTTGAGTTTCTTGTGAGCGGGCCTTTCAAATTCCTCGTAACCAATGTGAAATAAAAACGTTAATACTTTGTTAGGAGTTAATTTCAGTAATTATCGTTGCGCGAATCGTGTTCCACGTGAAATTCTGGTCAAGAAACATGTATTAAAATGCTTAAATTCGTAGCTTGTCTAGTGGTCCATTTTAATGAGGTACAACTTTTACACATTGAACACACAAAAACATTGACAAGAAAAAATACTCTTGATTCAATCAGATTTAAGCTTAAATCAAGAACCAAGCCTCTTAATTTGAGAAGATTTCCTTTTGATTTAAGCTTAAATCTGATTGAATCAAGAGTCCTTTTTCTTGTCAATGTTTTCAAGAGTCTGGACTCTAGATCCAATGTGTTTTTTTCCACTGTATTTTTGCTAAAAGGAACTATGTCGAAGTTGAAAGATGGGGTGCGTGCTCGGCGAGGAAGCTGTATAAGAAATAATGTGGTCAGTGGATATAGTTCCCTCCGCGAAAGTGGAAAAGAAACGGAACTGAGCGCTAACCCGTGAGCCGTGGACATGTTACAAGAGCGTTGTGGACAGGGCTCATGAGTTAAAGACTGATGACCTAGTCGTCGTCGCTCGTGTCGCGCCTCGTCGCGCCCGGTCCTCACCACTGACGTCATTGGCGCTTTTAAAGTCCCATTCAGTCTTATGGCCCGAGCACTAACGAGCACACCCCATCTTTCCACTCGCACATAGTTCCATTTCGCATAAATACGTCCAAATGACAATGAAAAGTGAAATTGTTAGGAATTTTCTCATTTTCAGCTTTTTTAGCTTGAATCCTAAGATTTTTGTTTGAGGTTATGTTCTATTCATCGGAAAAAACCAGAGACAAGAGACCCTCCACTGGTATCTTGGCCATGGTGGAAGCTTTTACTTTCGGGACTTCAGCATTCTACTGTTGACTTACCTACATGGTTGATGTTCAACAACGTGCTGGCAGTTTCGTTTTGCAAACAAGCCAAAAATGGCCGACGTTTGGAAAAGTTGTTTGGCTCATGACGTCATCCGAAGCTCATCATCGACCATGTAGGTAAGTCAACAGCCGAAACTAGGGTGATGACTGTTGCTCCCGAATAACTGTCCATGAGGAATTGTTGAAACCCCGAAAGTAAAAGCTTCCACCTGTCGCTAGGAGGCCAGTGGAGGGTCTCTTGTCTCCAGAAAAAACACATTGGATCTAAAGTCCAGACTCTTAAAAACGTCGACAAAAAAAATACTCTTGATTCAATCGGATTTTTGCCTAAATCAAGAACCAAGCCTCTTAATTTGAGCGGATTTCCTTTTGATTTAAGCTTAAATCTGATTGAATCAAGAGTATTTTTTCTTGTCAATGTTTTCAAGAGTCTGAACTCTAGATCCGATGTGTTTTTTTCCAGTGTTGCTTTGAGCCAAACGATACATCGAACCACTACCGAATACGATTTATCGGCTAGTTTTTTTCCCCCAGGCAATAGCAGCACTGGTGATGCTCTACCACGCTGCGAACGCCATGCCTCCTGACCGCAGCATCGTCCAACTGGACGTGGACGAACCGAACGTGGACGAACCGAACATGGACGAATCAAATAACGTCGAACCGAATAACGTCGAACCGAATAACGACGAATCGAATAACGACGAACCGAAAGAAACCGAGACTGGAGATGGACGGCTGACAACCCGAGAAAGTGAAGTGGCGATCGATGGAGACCAGCAACCCAAAGGCTGTGGATTCTTGTGTAGAACGATGCGGGGAGCTAGGAGTGCTAGGAGGTCTTTGAGCAGAAGTTTCACGCGAAGGACGAAATCCATAACAGGTTCAAGCTCTTCGAAGGATATTGCAAAAAGTATTTCTTATAAACAAGCAATGTTTGGGAGGACTAGAACGAGGTCGATGACTCGTAGTGCATCGCCTGATGGGTCATCTCCTACAAGCGGAGCGACTAAGGATAATAGCATCGGAAGAAACTCCCCCGGTGGGTATAAAGGTGGAAGTTCCTCCCCCAAGAATATCTCTCCCCAAGGGTCGCCCCCCAAACAAAAGTTTTCAAGAAAGCAGAAAGGAAAACAACCGGTTGGAATTGAGATTACAGAAGACGATTAGAATTGGTAAAAAAACAGGTTTTTATCAAAGGACAGAGTTGTTTCTATTAAATAAAAAAAAAATAAATAAATAAATTAAGTTTATTTCTAATGAATACAAATATTATTTTCACTTGAAAAATTGTAGCTTGAAAGAGGAAAGTCCTCTATTACTCGGGGAAAGGATTTACAGCCAAAAAATCTTCTGTAAATATTATTTGATTTTGTCATATTTTTGTGTCATGAGTCGAATCACAATATTTCTTCACTCATGAGTAAAGAGGAGATTTAATTAAAATATGGGTAAATAAGGCTAAAAAATTATTAAAACACTAAAACACAGGACGTTTCGAGCTGTTACCAGCTCATTTTCAGCTGCGAAAAACCTAAAAACAAGTAAAAAATTGAGTGGCGACCTGACCCCAGCCGTTATCACGTAACCACTGGAATTCAGCACCGAACATCCGAGGCAGACATAGTGGCCACCTACACACCAACCAATGTGGAAGATGGGTAGGCAACCCCTGCTCCTACACATCTGCCCGCGAAACACGAACAGATGACAGACGCGCACTTACTGAGGCCACTTCATTGAAAAAAATTGGTGATATGCAGCCCCTAAACCTTCCACGTCTGCTCGGAAGTTGCATAACTTGTCTCTTTCTTTCACGATATGGATCATTTCCAACACACCCCTGGCGAAGTCTCTAGGCTCAACCCCCAACACTTTCGGATTTTCAAAATCAAAGTGATGGCCATGATTATCCTCGTGATGATGTAAGGCTGTTTTTCCCGCGCGATTATACCTATGACCCGCAATCCTTTTCCGTAGAAACTGTTTTGTTTGCCCAACGTAGCCAATTAGGCAGTCCTTACACTCTAACCTGTACACAACACCCCAACGCTGATCAAGGGGGCACTTAGACTTTAGCTGTGAAGACAGAAATTTTAGGTTATTGTAGTTAGAGTGGGCTACGGTAAAACCAAAACACTTGAGGATAGATGTTAGATTTTCTGACAAAAGCGGCACATAGGGCAAGGAGACAATGCGGGAGAAATCCATAGTTCCCTTAATCCCGGTGGATATTTCTCTTGGTGTTGTGGAAACTTCCCGCAACACTTTTGAGAAAACATCGTCGATGACCTTTAAGGGGTAGCAATTCTGTATCAACAACTCTTTCCCCCGCTTCAGGAAGGTTTAGGGGCTGCATATCACTGTTAGCGGACAAACCCGATTTCAGGACAAACTAGAATTTCCTAGGACGAACTAGTTTGGCCTAGTTACCGCGGGCCCTACTAGAATTTCCTAGGCCAAATTAGTTTATCCTACAGCACTAGGCGAAATTAGTTTGGGCCTAGGCCGAACTAGTTTTTCCTAAAACACGTAGGCAAAACTAGTTCCGGCTTAGGCCGAACCCGCTCGGACGAACTAGTTTGGCCTAGGTGGAACTAGTTCGGCCTAGGATTTTGAAGAAACGTTCGGCTATCGATTCTATCGCAGAAATTGGTACTTATCTATCGAATTAACTATCGATAGGAGTCTCAATGAAAACACCAGTCCACGCTGAGCAGTGATCACCTATCAATATAAAGAATATTTCATGTAACTCCTTAAAATGTACAAAACAATACGGGTAAACTAAAAATTAAAGCAATAAATTTACATTGAAGAATTTAAAACAATCCTCCTATCATTACCCCGTCTAACCATACACTGAAAAAAAACTGCTAAAATCAACACATGAAATAGTGAAAAAAGGTGACAACTCATCAAAATAGATTAAGAACACCGGGTTTGTCCTAAAGCACCTAGGACAAACTACTATGGCCTAGGACAAACTAGTTTATACTAAATTGCTCAGGACAAACTAGTTCCGGCCTAGGCCAAACTAGTTTATCCTAGATGCTTAGGCCGAACGAGATTTCTTCCGGCAAACAAGTTTGTCCTAGGAAATTCTAGTTTGTCCTAAAATCGGGTTTGTCCGCTAACATCACCAATTTTTTTCAATGAAGTGGCCTCAGTAAGTGCGCGTCTGTCATCTGTTCGTGTTTCGCGGGCAGATGTGTAGGAGCAGGGGTTGCCTACCCATCTTCCACATTGGTTGGTGTGTAGGTGGCCACTATGTCTGCCTCGGATGTTCGGTGCTGAATTCCAGTGGTTACGTGATAACGGCTGGGGTCAGGTCGCCACTCAATTTTTTACTTGTTTTTAGGTTTTTCGCAGCTGAAAATGAGCTGGTAACAGCTCGAAACGTCCTGTGTTTTAGTGTTTTAATAATTTTTTAGCCTTATTTACCCATATTTTAATTAAATCTCCTCTTTATTCGTATATTCGGGCTATGTTTTTGTGCTTTGTTCTCACTCATGAGTCGAATTTGGAATTTTTCAATGGGTTTACCGTATCCTGTGTGAAATTTTGCCGAATAAACACGTTTTGGTTGTCTTTAACTATATACCTTGTCTAGTGAGTCATTTTAGCGGGACAACTTTCTTTCCTTCCCCATATAGTTTTTAATATTGTATTTTCATGTAACGCTGGTAATAGGCACAGCCCTAAATTCGTTCGGTTTGAATAAATGGTTTTCTCACAACATCGTGTGCGTTTTGATTTGATTTCTAAAAACATTTCCCACTTATTAGAACATACGCGGACATCCAGACGTCCCCTGTGGAGACCCCTCACTTTCACTTTCACGCAGACTGAACTTAACTAAACCTATAATTTGAGCTAACCTAAATCTTGGTTGCATTATTTCGCTACTGCCATAGCTTGATTTGCTTGTATTAAAATAAAATTCAATCATGTTAACTCCCTCCTCTTTCTTTTACGCTTCTCATTATCCTTCTCGATGGCGCCATTTAAGATTTTAACAGTGGCACGGCGTGCTTTACGATACGTTTATTGATCTGCCATTTAAACCAATGAAAAGGATCGATAAACAGGTGTTCACAATGAACACGTTAATAATATATTAAATAGGTCAATTATATGTTAGTAATAAAATTAATCTGAGCATCAAGGCCCTAACATTTATCTTGTTAATCTTAATAATAGTTTCTTTACCGTAGCTTCAAATGCCAATCGATATAATCATCAAAACCTGAACGGCGAAACCGTTGCATCATGCGTTTCACTGCCGTGGTAAGAAAGAACGCCGTATAAGCCTTCAGACGTTGCAGAATTTCCTGCGATAAAAACCGAATTTACAAGGAAACTGTTAGAATTGTTCTCAAAATTTTCAGACGACTTTGTACGCAATTTAATCTTAGATATCTGAAAATTTCAAAGAAAAATATGTATGATTCAATTGCGTCAAAAATACACGTTTTATCAAGGAAATTTGGCAACTCTCGAATGTTCATACGGCTTTTTACCTTAGCACGGCAGTTCACCAAACTTATCTAACAAACTTTTCTACCCCTTTAGAGTTGCTAATTCAGCCGGAAAGAGATACTCCTTCATATTGTGAGTTATATTACGCATTTTGCCCCATTAAACATTTCTACTCCTGCGTTAAAGTCTCTGAGTTAGCCGAAAAGACATTTTCCTTCATTATATAGATTCGCAATTTTACTTACGCGGAAGTCCAAATATTTGTATCACGCGTTTCGTCCCTCTATTTATCTACTCCTGCGTTAAAGTCTCTAAGTCAGCCGAATGTAGATTCCCCTTCATTTGGTAGATACACAATTTTACCTTCTTGGAAATCGAAAAAGTTTTATCACGCACTGATAAAATCCCGGCGCGAAAGTCACGCTTACTCAGTTGCTATTTCGACCACCCGTTACTCTGAGTTCATGGATCCGGCGCGAAATCTATCAGGCAAATGTAAAACGGAACTGTCGCAGCATGGATTTGAACTCGGTTCGCGGCGCGGCGGTGGGTAGACGAGTGCGCTATCACTTTTTCTATTCGACGCACGTGTCAGAAGTACCTGCATACATATACGCTACTTGAGGGGGCTCAACTAATTCGTCCGTCGTTGGTGATATTCACGCACTGATCTATTCACTCACAGTGCGGCGCTCAGAGTAAATCATTGATTTTTAACAGTGCGTATTTCGCCCCATCTCATTTCTCTCCCCTGCGGTTGCGTTGCGTGCCTTGCGTTTCTTCCCATGAATCAGCGGGAGAGAGATCAATCTCTTTTTCACTGTTGTGGATACGCGAGAAACTTAGTTTCTTCATAATTGTGACCGATTTGTGAAAAGGAAAATCATCCTCTGGAAGAAAATTTCCAAGACTTTGAACTATACGCGAGAACCGATCAAGGTTAGCGCCTGCAAGACTGCAGAAATACTTCAAGCATTGCGCCTCTGTCGCTCTCGGCTCTTGACTCGCGAATCGTGGGACTACGCGGGAAATTGAGCACAATTTCAGAACGGCATTGCACTGTCATATTCTTGTAAAAAATTGATGCGTCCGATGCAATTTCACAACCATGGGATGGAATTACGTTTTTTCCGGGAAATGAAAAATACTGATGTCAATCATCTTTGACTGCGGAGGATGAAGTAAATTTAGTTTTATGAAAGTTCCCATTTCGGCAGGCCCTCATTTGGTGACCAGAGATCGCCTAGAATGGCAGTGGGACTCCTGAGCAAGGCTTTTTTGGTAAGTTTATTCACTTTTAATACTCAAATTCAGTCATTATTTGTGTAAATTTGTACAAATTTCCTCAACTGCAAAAACTTTCCGATGATATTTTGATGCACGGAAAAAATGAATGGTGAATGAATGATGCACGAAAAAAATTAAACGGCTTTATGTATGTAAGTAAAAATGAATGGACCACTATAGACGAAGCACGAATTTCAGCATTCTGATACATGTTTTTTCACCAAAATTTCACGTAAAACACGATGCGCACAACGAAAATTACCGAAATTGACTCCTTACGAAGATATTTAATGATTCTTGGTGCGTGAATTGAAACCACCCGCTCATGAAAACTCAATGTTCTACGTGATTCACATCGCGCGCTACACGTTATCATGAACGTCTCTGCGATAAAAAAATCTGGCAACCTCAATCTTGACGCTTTGGCCCAGCTATAGCAAATTACTTATGGTTGGAAAAACACATGGTGTAAAATGAACATTGCTCGATTGAGAAGCTTGCTGAAACCGTTGTAGTGCGCGATTTGACTCACGTAAAGCTTTGAATTTCTTGTATGAGCGGGCAGTTCAAATTCCCCGTAACCAATGCGAAATAAAGATGTTGATATCCCCGTAGGAGTTGGTTTCAGTAATTTTAATTGCACTAATCGTGTTCTACGTAAAATTTTGGTTAAGAAACATGTATCAGAATGCTTAAATTCGTACCTTGTCTAGAGGTCCATTGAAAAATTTACATTTCCACCTCTCAGACACTTCTTTTAACTACAAAATTACTAAATCAGAAATATCATTTTTTGCCGCGTGCTGTATAATTTATACAAACTGAAAAATTGCCTGAGAGTTCTTCGTGTAGATTTCGGATACTTTGTGTGAGAAAAAACATATTATGAGAAACAAAGGGAGAGGGAAACTAATACTTCGAGATAAAATTGGGTTATACGAGTGAATGATTGAGACCCTACGAAGTCAAATACAAGAGATAAATCGATAGGTCACTAAACTATGGACGAATTTTTACTTGCGAATACAACACAAACTTAATGATTTACACAAACGGAAAGATCGGCTGAAAATTCTTTCTATAAGTTTCGGATACTTTGTTTGAGGAAAAAGACTATTATGAGAAACAAAGAGAGAAGGGAACAAATAGTTTGAGATAAAATTGGGTAATACGAGTAAATGATTGAAACACTACGAAGTCTAATACAAGAGTAAACTCAGATCACTAATCTATGGACATATTTTGACTCGCGAATATATTATTCCCAGGCTGATAAATGACGCGTAGAACACTTTTACGCGAAAAAAGGACTCAAAAACTGAGGAATAAGCGGTTCTCAAAGCGCACCTTTTCCGCAAAAAAAGGATTCGGTTTCGCGCCAAACTGAGTGATATCATCCGGCAACAATCAGAAGCGAGCGCGGGTTTCCACGACTTTCGTCGAATGTTCATCAGTGGCGTGGCGTGCTTCGATATATAGCGATATTTCCCCATTTGAAGCAAGGCAAAGAATCGATTATTAAGGTGTTCGTTGCGAACACCCTGTTAATCGATCCTTTTCCATAGGTTTGAATGCCAGACTAATCAATATATCGCAAAGCACGCCACGCCACTCATGTTTATCTACTCTGCGAATGTGTTAACAATAGGAAAGTCTAAACTATACCTTTAGAATCAAGGAACTGAATCTCGTACATGTTTTCTACATATATATAGTAAACAAGCAATAATTCCACATCGAAATCAGTCGTCACCTTTCGGCCGAAATATCATTAGCGCCATGCGACGTTTCAAAATTTCCGCCGCCATTTTATTTTTTTACGGAGAAATTGTTGGTTGAATCTGTTTGAAAATTTCACTGAATTTTATCGGCAGCACAAAGAAAATTCAGTGAAATTTTTGGACAGCTTCGTTGAGCAATATTTCTCTGTAAAAAAGGAAATGGCGACGAACATTTTTGAACGTCGTATGGCGGTTGTAACACTTTGGCCGGAGGGTGACAACGTTTTATTTTGACAAACATGAGTGGAAAACGAGAGAAGATAGCGAGTTGACTGTCATAGTACCGCACTTCCATGACTTTCTCGCCATCCCAGTGCGTTTGAAATTCCTTCCGGTCTTTGGACTTTTTAAGAGCTTAAAAAATTTGGCTTAAAAAATATGCAATTAATCATCACGTAATCTACTCACCCAGTGCTTTCAGAATATTAAATAAAAAACACAAGGTTTAGGTTTATCCAATGGAAAACTTTACAACTAAATAACATTAAAAAAAATTGATGATGAGAGGCAACTTGAAACCTGGTGATAACCATTAAATGTTGCAAAAATTGTGTGGCTCTTTCCGTCATTTGTCAGGGAGTCATCGACAACTCTCGTCACAAACTGTGTGCATTTTGACGTGAACCCTGTGATGCACATATCATTATGGGTCTCAGGGCTTATATACTAATACACATGGTACCGTTTGGCAGGAATACGTCCATTTCAGGTTCTACAATTCTCAACCACAGTTCTACTGAAATAAGTCGCGACAGGTATCACTCCTTGCACTGACAGTAAATCTCTTGGTTTCAAACAGTATATTCGTATAACCTTAAAAATGAGGTCGGTCGCATTAAAGAGATTTCTGGGCTATTCAACGAAAAAAACCTCCTCAAAATATTTTTAGTGGGCTAGATTAAGAAATTCATTCTTGGAACATCGATTATTCAACGTTTATTCAAACGGATTGAACGCAGTGTTACCAACTTGAAAGGATTGCCTCTGCTAAGGTCTTTTTAAACCACGAGAGTCTTCAGGCTATTCCGGCGGGTCGGTAACACTGCATGTCTCCCATTTAACTTCATTATGAATGATCGATTTTTGATGAGGAAGCCTGCTACGATTACAATCGATAGATATCGATTATTTTTCATAAGCTTTATGTGTCTGTTGCACGCAAGAGATACAGCCGAGTGAATAATTTTTTTAAGGGTGAATTCGTTCGATAATCGCATTGGGCACATCGAAAAATTCCGAAATTCACTCCTTAACGCGCAATGGAGAATTTGCAGGTGTCTAAATTTGATGAATTTCGTGTTCGTTTCGTGTTTCGTGTTCGATTCTTTACCATAGGTTTAAATGGCATAACAATCGATGCATCGCGATTCACGCCACGCCACTGGCTGCATCTCTTGCGCGCAACAGACCGATTTGCGAATTTCATGGTTGCCAAATTTCTAGCTCAGTATTTTTTCCGCAGACGATCGCAGCTCTGGTGTTACTTCACCACAATGCGAGAGCCATGCCGCCCGGTGGCAGTACCTTCCGACTGGAAATAGACGAACCGAACATGGCTGAACCGAACACGGCTGAACCGAACATGGATGAAGGGAAGGATGACTTACCGATCATGGACGGAGTGAACATGGACGAACCGAACAGGGGCGATCTGGGCACCGGAGACAAAACCGAGACCCACGTGGCACGACTAACAACCCGGGCCCCAAATTCTACAACGAACACCGGAGATAAGCAATCCTGGGGCAGTAAAATCATCGGAGGAGCACTAAAAAAAACGTTGACGAAACTTAAATCCTCGCGTATTTCTAGACAGAAAAGCATATTAAATGCACCTTCCAAGAAAGATTTGAAAGAAAGCAATGCTAAGCGGGAGGAAATTCAAAGGAAATTTTCAACTAGGAAGAGGAGCTCATCGAGTGTGTCATCGGTTGGTTCATTTTCTGGAGGCATGTCGTTTGGGGGTGGATCCTTCGATGAAACATCCTCCGGTGGATCCCGGTCCCCCGATGAAAAATCCCGCGGCAGGTCCCCCGATAGGTCTCGGTCCCCCGAAGAAAAATCCCCCGGTAGGTCCCCCAATAAACCACGGTCCGCCAATAGAAAATCCTACCGGGGGAAAGGCGATTACCAGGACGGCGTCAGTTTTCCTACTAGTGATTTTTCCATGGCCAAAAAAAGAGTCTCCCAAAAATCGTCATCGTTCAAGGGGGAAGGAAATACAGGTAAAGATGAGGCTGGTGAAATTGACGTCTCTGTTGTAACTGTTTAAAAAAGCATTTTCTTCATCGAAGGAAAAAGTTAATTCCGTTTGAATTTTGAATATTGGACAAATAGATAATAAAAACATTTTAGTACAAAAAAACATTCCTCTCCTCCTCGAAAACTTTGATTTTGAAGTTAACAAATCCTCTTGATGTTACAATCAAGAAAAAAAACTAATGGAAATAAAATAATGCCTTTTAATCAAACGCACATCGTTCTTTTAATTTAAAAATGTTTCATACCCCTGCTTTGGGTTAGTGAATGAATTCTATTTTTGAGATATTTTCGAGAAATTCAGGGTGTTCTGAATGATAGCGAGAGTGTTTTTCATCATTTTTAGAAAGAAAATATATTACTACAAATACATTTAAACGTGTTTTTACTAACTTCATGATGGAATTCAAACAATTCTCTGAAAGACTAATACATAAACTTACCATTGTTTTACTTTTAAATTATTGTTTACATTCTGTTGAGGTGTGAGGGTGTGTGTGTGTGTTTTGTTTTTTTGAATAAATTATGACCTTTCTGCAATTTAATGAATTTATAAAAATTGTTTCAGTAACAATTTCAATTATAATCATTTTCATATTAAGTTTTCGGAATCTTTTCTACAGGGAATTTTCTGTGTTAGGATTACTTTATATAATTGTTAATTTAATAAATGCATTCATTTTGAATACTATTTTTTCTCATTATAACATGTGCGTTCTTATGAGTTTTCCGACCCTGGCTGTTTGAACTTACTTTACAGCAGAATTTACGTATTTTATGGATACAAAAAAAAAGATTACAGAAGAACTTTGGTGAATATTTGAATTTGTTCAATACGATGGCGGTTTGTTCAATGAAATTTCAAAAGAAAAATATAAGGACTTCGCTCCGCTAAGAACTCAAGAATGCTACAAACATAAGAAGGTTGAGATTCTTATTTTTAAAATTTCAGTGTAAAATTGGTCATGTTGTAGAGACACTGAGAAAAAACTCTGGCGGAGAAAGCCTCGCTCAAAGGCTGTGCAGAGGCATTTTTGAAACTTGGAAACTCTGTTTTTCCTCCATTGAAATGCATGAAAAAAAACGATTTTTAGTGAGGCAGCTTCCCTCACCTAATATTGATAACTTTAATGAATTTAATGTGATTCCATGGACGCCATATTTGGTGACAGAATGGCATGCGATGTATAGCATCGATTGGTTTCATTTTTTCAGCTACTCGTCATTTTTCTCCAATTTTGAGATCGCAATTCTGTTGTCAGAAGACTAAAAAGCACTCCCTTACCAATTTTAACAAAGAAATTCAACGTAATAAGGGCGTGGTTTTTTTTAGAGAGAAAATATCGTATTCGAGTGCAGTTTCGATATCAGTATCGAATGCGATATTTTCTCTCTAAAAAAATCACGCCTTTATTACGTTGAATTTCTTTGTTAAAATTGGTGAGTGAGTGCTTTAGCCTCCTGACAACAGAATTGCGATCTCAAAATTGAGGAAAAATGACGAGTAACTGAAAAAATGGAACCAATTGATGCGATATATGCATGCCGTTCTGGTTCTGACACAAAATATGGCGTCCATCGAATCACCTTAAATGGAAGCAAGACAGTGTTCCCAACTTGCAAGAATCCCCACCAGTGTTCGAAACTCACCTTTGAGTTATAAGAGCCATGTGGCGCATAAAGACCGATTTTTAGGCGCCATTGAAGATTTTATAGGGGCGAAAGTGACTTTTTGCCTATATATTATGGCGCATTTAGTGAAAAGTTAGACGCAAGATGTTTTCGTAACAGAACTAGTAAGTAGCTGTAATTTGGGGAGGACAAAAGCACTAAGAATGAAATCGTGAAAAATAGAAAAAGCAAGCTTTTATACTTTTAGTGCCGAAAATTCTGAGTTTTTTCAATTCAAATAGATTTGTTTATCTTTCTTTATGTGACTTCCTGTAAAAATCCAGATTTTTAGGGGCCATGTTGGCGCAGAACCTTCATTTTTTAGGCGCCATGTCCGATTTCTTAGGCGTATTTAGCGCGTTGGCGCCTGCGAGTCTCGAACACTGATCCTCACTGAGACTAGAGTCCCTTTATACTGAGAGTCAAGACAATTCGGCTCATGGATGTCACAAACGGGAATAAAGATTACAGAAATTGAACGTTTTTCGTAATCTTTGATCGGCCCATTCTCAAATGCCTTTCTCCGTTCCTCCTCTCATTCCGTTTGTTCCTTGCCGAACCCGTAATTCCCTGGTCCATTCCAGATTATAATCTTTGCAATTGGTGAAAATCTAATCTTTATTCCCGTTTGTGACACTGTGGAGGCCTAAAATACGGGAACCAATCAGAAATGGATTCAAATTGTCTTGACTCTCAGTATAAAGGGACTCTAACTGAGACTGTGTAAACATATTTTCCGTACCGGGCTCAGAGTACGAAAGTTCCAGGTGTCGCAGATGTCGCACTCCTCAACCTGAAGCAATCAAAACTACGGCTCGAGTACCCAGAACTGTCGGCCTTTGAGCCCAGAACAAGAAGTATATCAATGCCGAAGGCAATTAGTCAAATCAGACATTTTATCAAATGCCTAGGCCGATAGTCAAATTTTGACAGTTTACGGAATTCTGTAAATTAATGGCGAGGAGTTCACCGGTTTTTAATATTTTGGGGAGGATAACTTTTCAAATCCGCGAACTCTCCTTGTTCCCTCCTTTTTACATGCCTTCAGTACATTTAAATGTTAAAATTTTAAAAATTCCATGTTTTATGACGTGCTGAAAATTTCATGAGAAATATGCATTCGGAATCTTAACTTTTTTTAAAATACTATTGTACGCTGCATATTTTCACAGAGAATTCTTTCTTACAGAGGCAACTAATTATTTTGTCTAAAATTAGCGTAAAAATCAAAATTTCAATCTGAGTAAGAATATTTGACTATTTGCCTAGGCATTTGACGAAATGCCTGATTTGACTATTTGCCTTCGACATCTATATGGATTGCATTTTGCAAAAAGGAACCACTAGCATTGCAATGATGCTAAGATTGTGCAACTTCATTTTTTGCAATAAAATTGCGGAAATCGTGAAAAACTATGAAATTTAAATGGTAATTTTTGTCTTAAATTTACAGTTTTTAGCGAGTAAAATAGGAACTATTAATGGATAACCGGGTTTTTCCTCCGAGGCAAAAGAAGTTGCACAATCTTAGCAACATTGCAATGCTAGTGGTTCCTTTTTGCAAAATGCAATCCATATGATCGGTAACTTTTTTTTTTCAAAGGACCACCTTAGTTATCACACAAGCTCTGCAATCCTTGAAAATAGGTTTTAAAGTTTCGGTTTGATGAGAGATGTTCGACCAGAGATGTAGGGACTGAGCGCTAGCCAATTAAGAACGTGGGCCGTATTCATCGTCGTTTCTTAAATGGACGTATTTCTATCAAACGGAACTATGTGCATTGTGACGGGAGCCCTGTAATGCATATATTCTTATGGGTCTCAGGGCTCATGTCCTAATGCACATAGCTCCGTTTGATAGAAATACGTCCAAACAGCTTTTTTTCTTAGGAATTCACCATACGATTTACACTGCGTCGAACCATTCTGACGAAACTTTAATAAAGTTTAGCAGGTTAACTTAAAGGAGGGTTAAAAGGAAGTTTCCGGACCCGTTTGACGCAACATCATTAAAAGTCATAAAAGTAACGAAACTAGAGTAAAATTTGGCAACCTAACTTCAAAAATAGATTCTTTCTAGGGCTCAAAACGACCCACCACTGCAGAAAGCCCAGAGCCACTCTTTTCCCAATCATAGGTAAAAACTGGTAATTTTTTTCTTCTTTTTTTTGAGATGTTGGTTTCAAAAGTCATGGCTTTATGTCAAAAAGACAGTCGGTCCATTGTAGTGGCATGTTGCATGTCATGAGAACACAGCACAAAAAAGTTCTTTTAGAGGTGATATCTATCAGATTCCCGACTTTTACCCCCCGCAGGAAATGCTTGAGTACTTTTGCGAGTGCATCAATCAATCAAACACGTTTCAAAGTTCAATGCACGGACAAAGGCACTTTACGCCGATGTCCGGATCACGAGGAAAACTTGATCAAAAAGTGATAGACCATTACGGCTGGTGGCATTACGCATATACCGTTAGAACAGGTTTTTTTTTGTCACGTTGCGGACGCACGAGGTTTTCAATAACATTTCGTGCGTTGGATCGCTCGATCCACCTCTTAAACTCACTGGCGGATCTATTAAATTGGCAACATTGTTTTTCTCCACTTAAACCTATGGGAGTGTATCGATTCTTGGAGGGGCTGATGTCGCGACAAGAATCGATTATTTAACATAGGTTTAAATGGAGGAAATCCGGTGTTGCCAAATTGCTGGAACCGCCTCTGCTTAAACTTGTGGAAGTCAGGTTGTTCGTAACGAACGCCTCAACGGTCGATCTTTACAATGGCTTTGAATGGAAAAATATCGATAACTGATGATTTAAGCCTCAGCAACGGAATTTCTCCTGATTGTCAGCTGATTGTTGAAAGCTAATGGACTTCATGTCACGAAGATGGTAAAATAAAGCTGGGTGCACACTATCTTGCGGGGAAAAACAAGGCTAAAAAGTTCAAAGTAGTTTTCCTTGCAAAATAGTGGGGACCCAGCATTATTTTACCACCTTGCTGCGTACCAATTTATTTTTTGTGTTTTTTTCTTAACGCTAAGCATTGCCATGTTGAGGGGAAAGGAGTAACAGGTTGTCATTAAAAAAAATACAGTTAGATTAATTTTTCATTCGTGTAGCATCATAGAAATCAGTAATCTTTAGTTTTAACCCATTTGTGCATAGATCTTTTAGTGTCAAATACGACAAATTTTAAGCGTTTGGTTGCGTGTGCACCTCGCTGCAAGCACAGTAAAAGTACAAAATGTAAAAGAAAAAAATTAAAATGCTTTGGAAATCATTAAATTTGACACGGAACCACCAATATTTAAAAAAACTCACTTTATATTATTATTCCTCTTTGATAAATTGATAATTTTTTTTTTCATCAATTTAAATGAGAATAATAAATGCAGAGTGTGCAAACATTTCAAAATCGGCATGAATTAAAAAACGCTGACTATGCGAGTATCTTCAATATCAGAGCCTAACAGAGCGGAGCGGCGTGCTGCCAGCGTGAGAGGCTCACTGGTGCCTACAAACCTAAGTGGATACTTCACGCATTGCACAATGCTTGAAGTATCCACTTAGGTTTGTAGGCGCCAATGCGCGTTTCGCGCTGGCCGCCCGCTCACCGTGCGGCGGTGTTTGAAGCAACTATTTCACATCAGAGGTGTTGCACAGTATTATACGAAATTGAACGTATTAAGAATGACAGGCATCCTTTAAAAGTACAGATCTTTCCTCGCAAAATAAATCAAAATACTTATTGTACACAGGAAAAATCTAGGAGCCTTTAGCTGAGACAAATCAAGAGGTTCATCCGGTTCAGGTATAACGAGGTAGGAATTTCTTGAAAGATAATTAAGTTCTGTTGCACCAAAAAAGAGTAGAGAGTTTTAGTTAAATTTGTCTCATGGAATTGACGCTTCCTCATTTTTACCAAAGATCTCAATTATATACTATTCTCCGTGGGACCAAACAAACAAAAAAAAAGAAGCAAAAAAAAAACAAGCAAATCCTCATTCTTCCAAGACATTATACATTTTCATCCAAAAACGTCGTGAGTAATTGTCATTGGACCAAAACTCCCGTGCCGAAAAAACGCAAGGACGTAAATTACTGGAAAAAACAGGTGCGCGGACAAAAAATCGTTGACGAAATGTCCTGTAACCCCTCTCTGCGAAGAAAATTCTGCAAAAACTTCAAGGAATGATGTCAATTTGCTCTTCTTCAAAAAAATAATATAGAGGCGGAGATTTTCAGACACCGCAAACGAGATAGATGATTGCGGACTTACGCCGTCGATATGTGTGTGTTCAATAGGACACATTTAAAGCAAAAGGAACCATATCAATTTTGACAAGAGCCTTGTTACGCATGTGCTGTTGAGAATCTTAGGGCTCATGTCAGAATAGATATAGTTCCTTCTGATTTAAAAATGTCAAGTTAAAATCATTAATAACTCCATTTTTTCAAAAACTGCCCAGTGGCTTCATCCTTGAACATCCTGTATGCTATGCTAACGAAATCTTTACTCACCGTTACATCGGTGGCAGGATGGTCGATGAAGATGAGCTCCGACTCCTCACCGTCCAACAGCACGGACACCGCAGTCTCGTTCCACTCGTCGTCTGAAACACAAAAAGGAATCGTCAAGAAACATTGAATATCTTAGTTAGGAATTTGTTTCAGTAATTTTCGTGGCGCAAATCGTGTTTTGCGTGAAATTTTGGTTAAAAGACATGTATCAGAATACTTAGATTCCTGCTCTTTCTACTGGTTCATTGGCTGTTTCTCTGGTTTGCAACAGACTGTCACACACGCTTACAAAATTCCAGTTGTCGTCTGTAATCACTCGGTGTATCATTAAATGGACGTATTTCTATCAAACGGAACTATGTGCATTGCGGCGTGAGCCCTGTAATTCATATATTCTTATGGGTATCAGGGCTCTTGTCTTAATGCACATAGTTCCGTTTGACAGAAATACGTCCAAATATCATGATGCGCAATACTTTTTGATACGAATCTTTAAACTCCGGTGTGGGTGGTGAAGTATCACACGAAACCGAGGGAGTTTCCGAGACGGGTAACTAGAATGATTTCCGCGTATTTTGTAGAGCTGGCGTTGAAGAAAAAGTTTGAACAATTCCATCGCATCGATAGGGGGCCGTTGCTGCGGGCTGATTGTTGGAATTGGTAGACAAAGCTATAGACAAAAACGACAAAAATAGGATATGACGGGATACTAATGGTGGAAGCGGATGGTTGCAATAGACAAAGAAGGTAGGTAATAGACTAACTAACGGCAAACCACGAAGACCCGATAGAAAGCCCATCATTTCCTCCCTTAATCTATAAAAACCACCCATCTCAACCAATAGGATCGCTCCATGCTCCGATTGTCTTCTTTGTCTATAGCTTTGTCTGTCAATTTCAATAATCAGCCCGCTGGTAGGTAGCAAGGGAGGCAGCCGAAAAAGCGGATTCCAAAGAAACGATTCTTCATGGGTGAAAAATGTGAAAATAATGAAATTGGATCTTCTTTTCGTCTCCCCAGATCGTTATCACCGGAATCGCCTTCGCCCCAAATTCCCGATTACCTCCTCGCTCATCAATCTTAATACGAAATCAAGCGATTGACTTCTTATCCAGAGTTGAAAGAGTGACATTTGTAGATCGAGCACTTCAGCTAGCGCGTACATTCATCGTTTGATATTATCAGTATCAGTAGGGCTGATTATTTGCCTGTGTCACACTATCAAAACACTCTCTCCCATCAAAATGTCGCCAAGAGCGTGCGTCCTGCACGCTTTCGAAGAGTTAGTGAGCTTTGATTGGTTCCTCAACAGAAACGGGCATGCGCAGAGCGCTGACCTTGACGTTTTGATGGAACGCTTTGATAGTGTGACACAGGCAATTGAAATTGGTCGTATTTATGCTAAAAGGAACCAGGGACGGGCGAGAAAGTAGGAGTGTGCTCGTTAGTTGAGGGGCATAAGAGTGAGCGGGAATTATCCTGCCGTAGGAGGAAAAACGTCGTATGAACCTTCAGGCGTCGCTAAATTTCCTTTGATAAAACACGAATTTCCTGGTAAACTTAGGAAAATTTTCCTTCCAATTTTACAGAAAATTTAGTTCGCAATTTCACCTAAAGTCCCTGAAAATTTCAAGGAAAAATATTCATATATTCCCTTACAAATAAACTTTTTACAGAAGGAAAATTGGCAACTCCCGAATGTTCATACGGCGTTTTTCCTTAGCACGACAGTATAAAGTGCCAGTGACGTCAGTGGCAACGACGGGTAAGAGGAGATTTGAGATGACGTCATTTAACTCATGCGCCCTGTCCACAACGCTGTTGTAACATGTCCACGGCTCATCATAGATTAGCATATTTTGACGAGTAGTGCCTTTTGATTTAATGTCGTCAAATCCCACTTTTCAATTTTCCCAGGAGGAATCACACTTACTGCTACATTGTTTCTTATGCAGCACAAACGAGCACACCCCGTCTTTCTCACAAAACCTCCAGTTCCTTTTACCATACGTAAGTTCAATTGAACCACATTTTGCAATAAGGAACCACTATTTCTTGCTCATTTTAGAAACGACATACATGCCATTGTTTCCCTTATGCAGAAAGGTGCTTTTATAGAAGATCCTGAGATATTGGTTCCTTATTGCTAAAAGTAATCCAATTGATAGGCAAGGCGATAGACAAAAAGGACGACGCGAAAATGGAGCGATCCTACTGGTGGAAAGCGGGTGGTTGCAATGGACAAAGGAAGTGAATCAAAGATCAACTAACAGCAACCCACGAGGAATCCTGAGGTCAGTCCATCATTTTCACCCTTTGTCTGTAAGAAGCACCCATTTCAGCCAGTAGGATTGCTTTATTTTCCATTTTTATTTTTTGTCCATCACGTTGTCTAAAAATCTCAATAATCAGCATACAGGTCAGCGGTAGAGAATATGATTTGATAAAGTCGGCAGCGAGCTGATCATTGAAATGTATAGACAAGGCAATCAATAAAGAGGACGACGGGAAAATGGAGCAATTCTATTGGTGGAATGGGTGCGGTTGCAATGGACAAAGGGAGTAAGTAATAGATCAAGATACAGCAACCCACTAGAGATCCTACAGTTAGTCCATTATTTTCTCCAAGGTGACTGATTTCAATCAGAAGGATTCCTCAATTTTCCATTCGTCTTCTTTGTCTATGGCTTTGTCTATCTATTTTAATGATTAGCCTGCAGGTTAGCAATGGAGTACATAATTTGATAAAGTCAGCAGCGAGCTGATCGTTGAAATTAATTTATGAGGCGGCCAACAAAAGGGACGACAAGAAAATGGAGCGATTCTATTGGTGGAATGGGTGATTGCAATGGACAAAGAAAGTAAGTGGTGGATCAACTTACAGCAATCCACTGGAGATTGTATATTTTCTCCGAGGATCGTCCATTTCAATCCGTAGGATAGCTTCATTTTCCCGTCTTTTTCTTTGTCAATAGCTTTGTCTATCAATGTTAATGATCCGCCCGCAGGTTAACGATGGCGTATCGATTTCGAAGTGAAGCCCTCTTCATCGCAACACCTCGCGAACAGATTTGACACCCTCAGATTTCTCGGTCACCTTCGCTAAATGCTAATTTGATAAAGTCAGCAGCGAGTTGATCATTGAAATTATACGAGGCGGCCGACAAAGAGCAATGAAAAAAATATCTCGGTGTATTTACTAAGAAAAGGGTAAAATTACCAAGAATTCAGGGTTCTATTTGATCCCAGTTTTTTCTTGGTAAAATTAACATTTATGGAATTGGCAATTTTACCGAGAAATCTCGGTAAAATTATTGAACTTTCTCGGTAATTTTACTGAACCTTGGTAAAAACGCCAATATTTTTTATCGACTGTGGTAGAATTACCGAGAAAAAAAAATGGCAAAGTTACCGGGAATTGATTACCAGTGAAAGAGGGTATTCTTACCTGAAAAAAACAGTAAAAATACCGGTTTTTAGGTAAGCTTACCAGTCTATCTTGATAAAATTACCAATAATTGATAAAAAAAGTGAGATGGTAAAGGTACCAACGGAATCATGTACATATTTAATAACTGCACTAATTGTATCTTTATCGCACCTCTTCTTCCCAACTTCGAGTATAGTCACTATTGACTATACTTCAAATTTGTAAAAAGAACCAATAAAAATTACTATAAAATCAAAAAAAAAAAAAGAAAAAAAAAAAAAAGGTACCAACGGACCTTGGTAAAAACGCCGAGAATTTTTTTTCAGTGAGTACGATTTGAAAATGGAGCAATTCTATTGGTGGAATGGGTGATTGCAATGGACAAAGAAAGTAAGTGATGGATTAACTTACAGCAATCTACTGGAGATTGTATATTTTCTCCGAGGATCGTCCATTTCAATCATGTTTCAATCCGTAGGATCGCTTCATTTCCCCGTTTTTTTCTTTGTCTATAGCTGTGTATATCAATGTTAATTATCTGCTCGCAGGTTAACGATGGAGTATCGATTTCCAAGTGAAACCCTCTTTATCGCAACACCTCGCGAACAGATTTGACACCTCCAGATTTCTCGGTTACCTCCGTGAAACCCGACACCCCCCCCCCTCCCACAGGTGCGGGGCACATGTTTGCGAAAGCTCTTACATGTGGCTCTTGTTTCCGGATGGATGCATGAACGAGAGCGCAGTTGCCAAATGAGTTTAGAACCTTCCGATAATCGTGTCGAGAACAATCGCAAACCTCCGGATACGCGGCAACGTTGCAACGCCGATCACCAGCGTGTTTTCGAGGGTCTCGCCAGGTTCTTGGAAGTTCCTCTTCCGCGAACTCCCGTACCGAGAAAAAACGCCGTATGAGCTTTCTGAGAGTTGCCGAATGCTCTCTGATTGAAAAGCTGATTTTCCGGAAATTTCTCATTTTTCAATTTTACATTTTCGGAGAGTGCTATTCGGAATGGGAGCGTAATTGTATTTTTTTTTTTTTTTTTTTTTTTTTTTTTTATTATTCATAGAAAATATATATAACATTCAGTATACAAATATTCAAAAGAAAAGTTGCACTTGAGAACTCAAGTATGTGAATAGCTAAATAATGAGGGATTAATCATATCTTAGCGTACTTGTATTTGGACCGCGTTAAACAGAAAGGAACCAAGCCACGTCAGCTATTGCCAAATTTAATTGGGCAATTTAACTTTTTACTTGAAAACGGTTGTACGGATTTTCGTGCAAATTTCAGTGAAAATTTTCCATGGTGCGGAGCAAATTCCTTAACATTTTCAAAGAAACCCGAACAAACGTTCTCTCGTAAAAAATTGAATTGCTCAGTTAAACTTATCATTAGCTGATGTGGCTTGGTTCATTTCTGTTAAACTCGGTCCATTTGTACGTTGCGTATATTCAGGATGCGTCCAGCATGATTTGGACTACATTTTGCAATTAGGAACTACAATTTCAGGTC
This sequence comes from Bemisia tabaci, assembly GCF_918797505.1. NCBI lineage: Eukaryota > Metazoa > Arthropoda > Insecta > Hemiptera > Aleyrodidae > Bemisia > Bemisia tabaci. Next base: position 30,632,284 of record NC_092801.1, read on the forward strand.
CATCGATAGAAGCAATGGAGAATTTGCAAGGGTCTGAAATTTGATGAATTTCCTGTTTAAGTGGAATCCTCTGAGTGAACTGAACACGAAGATACCCTTGATTCATAAATTGAGCAATTATTAGAGGAGATATGACAAAATAACCGATTCTGCTAAAATACATGTGTTTAAATGGGAAATGCCGCCAGATGACGTCACAAGGCGGCACATTTTCTCACTTTTAAATCAATTTTTCTCCAATTTCCCATGTCAGAAAAAAATTATGAAAAATATTGCGAACTCAGCTCATTAGGCACTTTCAAATGAAGCAATAAAAAAATTGCGTGCAAATTCTCCATTGTCTGCATAGGCAACTTTATTGCAAATATGATGTTTCTAACATGAGCCAAATTGTAGTTCCTAATTGCATAATGTAGTCCATTTTTGAGCGAAAAAGTCAAGGAATAACCCATCCGTACTTCCTCCCATTCATTGAGCCGTCGGTTAAGTTCCCAGGAGTTGTAAAATGCTCTCTGATGACATTCTGATCTTCCGAAAAAATTGTAAGGTTCTAATTTTAAATTTTCAGGGAACGTCATTCGAAATCACAGCGCATTTTCATTTTGTCACTCATTTTTTCGCTTTTTTGATCTTAAGTCCCCCTTCGATGTATAAAAACGTCTTATAAGCTTTTGAGAGTTGTCAAGTACACTCGATTAACACTCTAAGTTTCCGGAGAAATTAAGATATTGAATTATACATTTTCTGAGCATTATTTTTGAAAAGGGGGAATTTTGAATTTGAAATAATATATTGTGTAAATTTTACTCGTGCTATAGAAGTAAGCGTAGCATCGGACTTCGTTTCGTGCTCTGGCCGAGTGAGGTCCAACGTTGCTTCGCTCCTCAGAGCTTTATTAGTTTTTGCGATTTAAAGTTGTTCTTTTTACTAGAGATTTGCATCTATCGAAAGCTCTTACTTTCCAGTGTTCATCTCACATATTAAATCGTGAAATGGTCGTGAGTATCCTGTAGATATCTCCCTTTTATGCCCTTTATCACAGGGTATTACATAACTCTTTTCGCTTGGAGTGCTTCTTTATCTGCTTGATCAGACTTTTCTCTGCATAGATGTGACAACGCTTTGTGATAGCATCTATCAATTAATCACTCACTTGTTAACTGAATGACGGATCGAGACGAACTGGAAACCTAACCTCAAATGGCTGCTTGTCTACAATCAATGTCCACCAAGAAAGCGAGATTTGGAAGTAAAGTGTTTGTTCACAAAGACTTCCTATGCAAGCACCTTCTGGACTGGCCTTGCCCAGATGCATTCCCGATCCTCAGAGATCCATTACCGATGACTTCATCAACTTAATCTGTATTCATAATTTTAAGGTCATAGATGTAGATATTGTGCTGACTATTTTAAAGTTCTTAAAGAAACCTCTGTTAAAAAACCTAAATCTGATTTATCAGATAGTGATTATATTTTACTACATGAAGGACTCAGGATCTCTAAAAAGAAACTTGATAAGATGGACTTCAATGTTTTGGAAGACAATACCGATGAAGTACTGTCAAACTTTAGAATAATAATTAATGAAAGAATGGAGGACACTATTAAATACTTAGTTGATAAAGGTGAGGACTCAACTTCGATAGGAAACTTCGTTACTAAGTTTTTCAAAAAATTTGAGACATTAGGCCGCATTATGTCTGAGAAAGAAGTCGAATTTTTTCATGAATCCTTCCAAGAGGAACTGGAAGAAATGAGTATAGATCAACAACTTCAGAGAATGGAGGAACTAATGCAAGCCAGCACATCCGGTGCCAGGCCAAAAAAAACTAAAAGGAAAACTAGTATTGAGGAACCTCCCCAAAATTCTGTTAACATTACTAATGAACCTAAACCAAAAATTAATAAAAAATCAGCTATAGAGAGACCGCTTCAGGAACGAGAGGAGTTAAATAAGGACAGAGAATTACCCATCAAGCCAAAACTTATGGAAAAAACTAAGGAAAAATTACCAAACACTGATGCGAAAGGCACTAAAAGGGATTTTTACAAACTTGAGGAAGATTTAACCAAGGAAAAAACAAAACTTGAGGAAGATAAAGATTTAGATACTGTTCAAGAGATAAATAATAAAACGCAAAAGAAAGAAATACGGCCTCCGCCTATTTTTATTAAAGAAACAAACTTAGAGAAAATTAAAATTCATTTATTAGCACTTAACATAAGTGAAAAAGAAGTGATTTTAAAGACAGTATCTAGATCAAAAACTAAACTAATGATTAAATCAGAGGAACTATACAAACAATTCTTAGCATATTTAAATCTTAAAGAAATTGAATACTATACATTCCAGAATTTTCATGGAAAAATAGCTAAACGCTTGATTAAAGGCTTACCAGTAAATTATGATAAAGATCGATTAAAAAAGGAATTAGATATGCTAGAATTTATCGAAATTAAAAACGTAACTCAAATCTCTCACAGAATAACCAACGCCCCGCTCCCACTTTTCAGGATCGATTTTAGATGGTACAATAAAATCTGGGAAAAACTTGAAAAAATTCAAAAAATTGATAACTATGATGTCACTTTTGAAGCAATGGATATCTCCCTTATGGAGATACCTATCTGTAAAAACTGCTTAAACTACGGTCACACAAAACGCTATTGCAAACTTAAGATTACTTGTATCATTTGCAATGGACATCATTTTAGCGATAAATGTACTTTAGTAGAAAAAGCAAGACTAGAAAACACCCCAATCAGACCTAAATGCCTTCATTGTGGAGAAGCACATTTTTCCACTTGGAAAGGCTGCAATTTCTATAAGAAAATGAGAAAACAGAAAATCGATTATTATAAAAAACAAAATGAATTAAATACTGATAAAAATAAACAAACAAAAACTGATAAGCGCGGTAGTGAGGCTAATGAATCTAATAAAGATGATGAGATTAAAAGACTAAGGAATCAAATTCAAACAATGGAAACAGAACATCGAAATGAGAGATTACAATTTATGGAAGAAATTAACTCTTTGAAAAAAGAGATTCAAGAGATTAAAAGTTGCCTTCACCTTGTGTCACAATCTAAAGTGTCCCCTTAATCACCATTAAGCTGTTTTTGACTCGAGGTGTTAGAACCAAAATAAAAGTAGTTATTTCATCCACTTGGGATGAATTTCAACAAGAGGATAGGTAAACTAATCTGAGGTCACTCCTCAATGTAGACTAAAGTGATACTCTGTTTCACTAATAATTTTGACAATAGATACTCTCTATTAAATACTCACAAGTAGTATATCCTTAGAATTAAGAATTTTTGTACTTTGTTGTTTTCTGCTTTATTCGAGCAATTCAAGTTGTCTTTATCTCATACTTTATTCTAGTGATTAGCTAAATTCCTAAGCTACCTTTTTAAGAGATAATACTTTGAAGAGATTTCCAAAGAGTGTAAAACTCTGCTGACTTTACGTTTTTTTATTTTCCCTATTATGGGGTTTTAGTTTTTCGTATTAAGTAGTTTCTTTAATATTAGATTAAATTTGTTTAATCAAAGTTGCCCTCAGAGGGATATGTAATTCCTTTATGACACCCTCTATGATGAAGAGGAGGTGAATATGTCTTCACCAAATTGTATATGTATTTTCTACAATAAACTCTTCTTCAAAAATCAAAAAAAAAAAAAAAAAAAAAAAAAGCGTAGCATCATAAATTGCACAAATTGATGGTGGAACTACCAGAATACGTATCTCTTTCACGATTTTTAAAACTCTGCGCTTCCATTTTATTTTTTAGAAAGAGAACAAATTGATATAATTCCTTGAAATTTCCACAGAGTTTTTTTTCTCACACATAGAAAAGAAATCATGGAAGTTTTCTAGGATTGACATTAAATAGTTTTCCATTTCAAAAGCAAAGTATGACAGGAAGTCTGCAACGTCACAAAGCAAGATACGTGCTCTGGTAGTTCCATCGTCGATACGGCCGGATGGGCTTGTGGAAAATGGAAGGGGGGAGGGGGATTGTCTGTGAGGAAAAACGCTAGAAACATACATTTCCCAACGCTGATAAACGCCTAACTAAAAATTTAACATTTAGAATTCAAAAATTAGAGCAGTCTAAAAGAATTCATTTAAATTCCAGCTAATTAGGTGCCAGCAGTTGACGTTAAACCTAGAGTTAACTAACTATATCTCTAGACGTATTATATCGATTAAAAAAGATATTAGAAAACAAATTGTAAATAAGTAAAATTTTTAAAATTTAAAAAAATCTTATCAATAAAAATTTAAATTTCTGTTAAAAACCAGGATTAGATACCCTATTATCAAAATGATTCAACGCTCTTTTGTCTGAAAAACGACGACTTGGTAACATTCAAATGTTCATAAGTCGATCATTCTTAGAGAGGCGGAATGAATCGATGTTCAATCTTGTTTAGACCCGGTGTCCAGCCCTACTCCTGTTTCCCGAGCGACCACTGCGGTTTGTGATTCAGCGCTTAGGGCTTTTCTAGGAATTTGCAGTTTGCTAACGGAGTGAGAAAATGGTCGTTTCGCAAATCAAGGGCCGCTTGAGCGCACGCATTACTAACGTTAAACGAACGGGTTGTTTGGACAAGAGCGTGACCGCCAAATTTTCAGAAATCGAGTTTTCAACGGGATACCATTTTTGAGGGCGGAGACATCTTACCTTAATCAAGGAATTTTAACATAATTGCTCTGTAAACGTCTTTTTTTAAACATTTTAAGATCTGATTCAGCGGAAAAGTCGATTCCTTAAAACTTTCGTGATTTTTCCTCTTCGTGCGAAGAAAGTGGGTCAGTTTCGCTGGTCACAGTTCTTGTAGATTAGCTAAACGTAATACATTCTATCAAAACAGCAACTTTCTACGTTGAATATTAACCGAGATATCGTGCTTTGATAATCTCGGTTTATGACGTCATCCCCCGCGGTAGTGACACCCTTGGTTCCTTCCACCTTGCTTTCATTAATCAGGGAAATACACATTTGCTCCGGTTACTCAACGTGAGAAATGAATGTTGTCACTACCGCGGTGGATGACATCATAAACCGAATTGTTTAAAGCGTGATGTCTCGTTAAATAGTATACGTAGAAAGTTGCTGTTTGGACAGATCTTAATATTTTAGGCTGATCGACAAGAGCTGAGCATCAGAATACGATTCTGAAACCAACGCAAGTGGTTCATTCTTTGAAAGCTCCAAGGAATAATGCTGATTCGTTCTCCATAAAAAAAAACAACAAGGCAGCGGAGATTTTCAAACACCACAACACGGGAAAGAAAAGAATTGCTGATTTAACGATTAAATTGTTAAAAAATATGTCCGACATGTTTCAGATGTACATTTTACAAAGGTGGATAGCTAATTTAACTATGGGGTGGTTAAATTAGTATTTTTTATCGCAAAATCTACACTGCAAAAAAAGATTGGTGGAATGTACCATTCCTTCACGCTGTATTTCACACAGCGTCAATTCAGAGTCGATTCTGCCAGAAGAGAGGTAAACGTTACCATATACTGGTACAAGTAACCATTTCTCTGGCAGAATCCCTTTGAAGATTGATAGAATTTACAATTCCTTCGCGCTGTGTGGAATACAGCGTGAAGGAATGGTAAATTCTACCAATCTATTTTTCGGTGCCCATTGAAACATGTTGGACACTTTTTTAACTACTCAATTGTGAAATCAGCAATTTAATTTTTTCCGTGAACGAGATATGTGGTTCGGGAGTTTCACCGTCGAAAGTCCTCCGTCTATAATTGGACGCTGACGTCCGGACGTCAACGGAAAATAATTGTTTCCGGTTAACCCAGATCCGGAAGCTGTCGGGTCGTGATCTATAAGTCGTGTTTGCCGAAGGATCCCGAGTCAAGTTCAACTACGAGCGCTTGTGTAAAGGGACCTAATTAGAACTCCGCAAACAGAGAAAAACTCATCATGCTCGGCAAATACAGTGCTCTTTTTTAGCATAATTCCGTGACGAGAGGAGACGGGAGAAATCAACCCTGCGGTTGCGGTCGCCGATGTCAACGTGGGACGAGATGAAGGCGGCACTTGCCCGGTCGCGCAGGTGTTTGTCCTGTCAATAGAAAATCCATTACCGCCGTTATTTCGCGCGCTATAAAAGCCTACCGCCCGTCAGTGTCATGTTGTGCTGCGAAAATTTACTGCGTCACTGCTCGGCTCAGAGGCCAGTCGCGCATTGTTAAAAATCTGGGAGTTGATTTCAATGGGCACTGAAAAAAAAAGATTCGTAGAATTTACCATACCGGGCGCAGAGGGCGCCCAATGAAAGGTTGGAGGGAGGTGATTGAAGCGGAAATGTTAAGGTGCTCGCAATGCCCCGAGATTTGAGGTTTGAAAGAGAGCAGTGGAGGTTAGGAGTCGTAGAGCTCGAGGGAGTGCTGTAAAGCGACTTATATGTATGTAGAATGTACCATTCCTTCACGCTGTATTTCACACAGCGTGAAGGAATGGTAAATTCTACCAATCTTCAAGTCAATTCTGCCAGAGGGATGGTTACCTGTGCCAGCATATAGTAACGTTTACCTTTCTTCTGGCAGAATTGACTCTGAATTGACGCTGTGTGAAATACAGCGTGAAGGAATGGTAAATTCCACCAATCTTTTTTTTCAGTGGAGAATTTGCACGCAAAAATTGTATTGCTTCATCTGAGAGTGCCTAATAAGCTGAGTTCGCAGTATTTTTTATAATTTTTTTCTGATATGGGAAATTGGAGAAAAATAGATTGAAAAAGAAGAAAATGTGCCGCCTTTTGACGTCATCTGGCGGCATTTCCCATTGAAACTCATGTATTTCAGCAGATTAGGTTATTTGGTCATATTTTCTCCGATAATTGTTCAATGTAGAAACCAAAGATATCCTCGCACTCAATTTTCTTAGTAGTATCATTTTAAAGATGAAAATCACAAACTCTAAGTCACCTGCAAATTCTCTATTAGCCGTACTGTAAGCCGTACTCTATAAGTTACGGGCTGTATTGATATACCGTCCGTTCCGTTAAGATCAGAAGCGAACTAACTCCTCAAAGCCGGGGAAAATTATATTTTCACCGGATAACATACAGGAATGCAAAATCTCTACAATGCTGTGATCCTGGAATTGCAAGCTCCCGGTGTGCACTGTTCGGAAATTGTGTGCACCGCGGTAGGTTCGACACCAACGACTTTTCAACGACTTGAGCGCGCACCGTGGTATACGCGCAGTGCATGAAGTATCCTGCAGACTTGTAAGGCGCTATACTATGCGCGGCGCGCACCGTGCTGCACGCGCAATGCATGCAGTATCCTGCAGACTTGTAAGGCGCTATACCATGCGCGGCGCGCACCATGCTGCACGCGCAATGCATGAAGTATCCTGCGGTCTTGTAAGGAGCTACTAATGCTACTATGCGTTTAGCGCCGTGCCGGCTGCACTGTGTTTGATATGATTGTTCAAATTTTGCAGATGCACCACGGACATTCATCAAGTACGAATAGTTGTATCTCTGCGCTATCATCATGCGCATCCTTTTCTTTGCTCTATGTCCAAACCACGTTTGTATCCGTTCATCTTATTTGTAATGTGCAAATTTTGACCCTTAAGCAAAATAGTATACGTGAATGACGCGACACCGCGCTAAGGATTATCACCACATGAACATATAAAAATTTCTTATTACGTTCTGCTACAATACATCCAATTTCAGACTTGTTACGGATACTTATTCTTTTATTTTATTTTTTCTTTAATTTTTAATTTTACAGACACGCTTACATTTATCTATGAGTAAAATTAGGTGGAAAATCAACGTATATTATCGAGAAAAATAGTTATTTTCAGCGGCTATGTGGCAACATCTGGATTTCATAGGTCGTTTCTCTTCAGCGCGGCAGGAAAATGGGGAAACAATATCCGCCTATTTTATTCGATCGTGTTTCCTGCTCCGGTTTCTCGGCCGACGGACAGTGGCGTGGCGTGAATTGCGATACATCGATTGTTATGTCATTTAAACATATGGTAAAGAATCGATTATTAAGGTGTTCGCTGCAAACACCCTGTTTATCGATCCTTTTCCATAGGTTTATATGGCATAACAATCGATATATCGCAATTCACGCCACGCCACTGCCGACGGAACTTGAATGTCAGAGGCGAACTTTTCATTTTTTTGGGTCGTATTTAAACCATTGGGAACTGTGTTTATTATGACCTTGGTCCGGGGATCTATTGAGAATATATGCATGACAAGGTCCATGATATAATGGAGATAGGTCTTTTGGATTTAAATATATGGAACTGACGCGGACATTCACCTTGCAAAAGCTGCTTCCAAGGTAATTTGCTGATCTCGTTTCCTGCTGAAATAAAAAAAAAAATATTACAAAGCCCGTAACGACGAGACAAAGGTGAAAAAAAGAAGGAAAAAAAGAAGGGAAAAAGAAGGGAAAAAAGAAGGGAAAAAAGAAGGAAAAAAGAAGGAAAAGGAGTGAAAAGCTTAAAACACATTGAAATAAAACCCGAGGCGTTTTTGCTGAGAGCTAGTATCCTTGATAACACCAAAAACAAACTAGTTTGGGAAATAATTAAAAAACGTTTTTCAGACACACTGGAAAAAAAAACACATTGGATCTAGAGTCCAGACTCTTAAAAACATCGACAAGAAAAAATACTCTTGATTCAATCAGATTTAAGCTTAAATCAAGAACCAAGCCTCTTAATTTGAGCGGATTTCCTTTTGATTTAAGCTTAAATCTGATTGAATCAAGAGTTTTTTTTCTTGTCAATGTTTTCAAGAGTCTGGACTCTAGATCCAATGTATTTTTTTTCCAGTGCATTTTAGAGAACAACCTTGACATTCCGTGGGAGGGCAGGAATTTGAACCACTACACAAGAACTTTCGTTAACATTTAAAAAGTTGAAAAACATGGATTTCAAATCACTTGCATAAAAATAATCATTGATTGAATTGATTAAACTAAAGCGATGTAATATTGAATTTATTTATTACTCGAAGCCTTTCCGACGTGGTATGGTCATTATCAGAGAAAAATTTGGGCCAAAAAAAGGCTTTAAACGATAAGAAATTCAATATTACACTGCTTTGGTTGAATCAATTCAATCAATAAAATTTGGCGATGTTTGACATCAAATAAATCACCGAATAAATGTTAATAAAAAACAAATTTTATGGAAGAGGTCAAATTCTGTGTTTTTCAACCTCTTTACATTTTGAACTTTGGTAGTCTTAGTTTTTGAAACCTCTTTCAAGTTTTAAAATTTGTGTTTTAAAATTATGGAAAATGATATTCAGCATGACCAGGCCATAGAGGTTTATCAAGAAACTTAAATTTCGATTCTCCCAAAATCATCCACCAAGTAGTGGTTAAAGTTTGAAATATATCAATCGTCCAGAGACTGACGATCCATTTTAACATTGAGCTTTATTATCTTATGAAGGGTCAAATCTCCTCATCTCAGCACGCCTTTTACGAAAGGGCGTATCTCAAATTCCATGTGAGCCCTATGCGCCGTATAACTCTATGCTTTCCGGAGCTCATGTGTTTATAGAGATACGCCCTTTCACGTCAGAGGAAAAACGATCTGTTACAGCTTGGTGCGACTCGACACGCATCTGTTTAACTCGCTCCAAATCACCTTAAGTTTCTGGTTTTCGGGGTTTTCCTAACTCTTCAAGGACTTATCATTCTGTATTTTACCATTGTGTTTTTTGTGTGATGAAATCTGGATATCCATTCATTTACAATACGAGAGAAAAATAAAATTTAGATCAATAAAAAACGATTAAAATCATTTAAAATACGACAAACTTTTCTTCCCTCTTTAAATAGAGTTTATTTACCCCGAAAACCTTGAATTTGGAATCTTGACTACTTTTCAGCCCGCTGTATCTCTCTCTCGCCTCAGAAGGCAAAACTTGACAAACGACCCACGGCAAGATCTGCCTCGAGCAATTTACCTCCTCTGCCGTGCTAAGGAAGAACGCCGTATGAGCCTAGAGACGTTGCCACGTTTCCTCCGATAAAAACCGAATTTACTGGAAAAATTTCGATTCTTATTTTCTTAAATTTTCAAATAATTTAGTACGCAATTTAATCTAAAATATTTGAAAATTTCAAGGAAAAATATGTACGAATGTTGTCAAAAACACATGTTTTATCAAGAGAAATTTGGCAACTCTCGAATTTTCATACGGCGTTCTTCCTTTGCACGGCAGTGCTTGCGCTCGTATAAGTAAACTGCCGTTCCGAGGAAAAACACCGTATGAACATTCGAAAGTTGCCAAATTTCCTTCGGGAAAATGTTTATTTTTAGGACGTTTTATGAATATTTCCTCTTGAAATATTCAGATAATTTAGATTTGATTGCGAATAAAATTCCTTAAGAATTTGAGGGAAAATATTCACAGATTTTCCTGAAAATATGCGTTTTACACTGAAAAAAAAATCTCGGTGTATTTACTAAGAAGAGGGTAAAATTACAAAGAATTCAGGGTTCTATTTGATCCCAGTTTTTTCTTGGTAAAATTACCATTTATGGAATTGGTAATTTTACCGAGAAATCTCGGTAAAATTATTGAACTTTCTCGGTAATTTTACTGAACCTTTGGTAAAAACGCCAATATTTTTTATCGACTGTGGTAGAAATACCGAGAAAAAATGGCCAAGTTACCGGGAATTGATTACCAATAAAAGTGGTATTCTTACCTGAAAAAAACAGTAAAATTACCGGTTTATAGGTAAGCTTACCAGTCTGTCTTGGTAAAATTACCATTAATTGGTTAAAAAAGTGAGATGGTGAAGGTACCAACGGACCTTGGTGAAAACGCTGAGAATTTTTTTTCAGTGTAATAGCGGAAATTTGACAAAGTCTGAAGGCTCATACGGCGTTTTTCCTCAGCACGGCTCCTCCGAAGGGCAAAGATAGAGGTAAACACGTTTGAAGAGGAAATTAAGAGGAAAAGTGAACGAGGGGGGGGGGAGGGCTCCCGAAAACGAGTCATTAATAACGCCGCTTTCAGGTGTTCCCGCCGCGCGGCGCTGAGGTCGGAAGAAAAATGGTGCCCCCCTTGCAAGGGCTGTCAATCTGTCGAAGAAGAAAAGGGCGGAAAGGAGGAATGGACAAAGGAGCCTAACCTGGCGCGAGAGGGAACCACCTGAATCCGCAAACGGAGGAGAGAGATTGACGATCGACCTTGAAAAACAAGCGTAAATGCCTAGAGGTACGATTTATATTTTGAGGTAATTGACCTTTTGATCTACTTTTGGTGCGTTTACTTGCAATGTGATGAGCCTCTCACTCAAAAAAAGGTATGACTCTGAAACCCATAGAAAATGGCTCGGGGATTCATACTTTCTAACCAAAGTGACTTACCGTCCACAATATGGCTTTCTGAGCCATACCTTATTGGTCGTGAACCTAGGCGCATGGCTCCACGAACTATATTTCATGGCTCCATGATCCATAACTCGGCCGGTAAGTCACTCTTCCCATACTTGTTTTTTTGAGTGTATCTGTAACTTCTGCAATTCATCATCTCTCACCGTCAAACACGTGATTATGGACTACTCTGCCCTCAGGGATCTCCGCCCACAGATTTACTAACCAACAGTCAAAAGGAATACAAACCCATTACATGCGATGAACCCAATGTCACAACCAAATTGCTGAAACTTTTTGCCTCCCTTAATTTAAAAATCTGAATTTTTGTATTTTCACCCATCTTCCGAATTCTTTGTAATGACGTTAATAGCCTAGGATGCTGAATGTCTATATATAAAATAAGTAACTAACTAACTAACTAAATAACTAACTAGACAAGATGTGAAGAAGGAAGTATACATAGCACACGCGTTGTTTCTAAAATGAGCCTAAAATATAATTTCCTGATCGCAAAATGCAGTTCAATTGTACAGTGATCTTGAGGGAACCTAAAACGCCTTCAATTATTCGGATATGCAATGCGGACATCCGTCGAGCACGAATAGTTGTATCAAGGCGTTGTCATAATCGTGGCGTGTCTCAGCGTGTATCTCGTCTTGTATATTGCAAAATTTGGATGTATTTTTGTAAAATGAACCATCTTGCGCATACATCTTGAGCCCATAGCTCTTTTTAGCATAAATAATAAAAAAACAAGTCACAACTTTTGCACGTATAGGATTGCATATTGCACAAATCTCTGCTTGTTTCCGTAACGAGGCCGTTTTCTGCCGTGATAGCGAAGACAGCCGCAACTCGCAAATTTTTTTAGATTAAATCACTGTAACGGTTGAATTAGCACAATCCGTCTTAATTTCATGAAAATGAGACACATGACAAAGCCGTAAGTGCGCAAAAATTGAAGTTGTTTCAGAAAGAGACTAGATGAATTTTGCAGGAAACTCGATTTCGAAAATTTGACACTTAATGATTTCTCCGCTATCACGACAGTATAGTCCGCTTGGCGGCACGTTTAAGTGCGCATTAAGAAACTGCGCTATTTGTGACCGAATTAATAATATCACTTATGTTTTCTTGCCTGAAACTACGTCATTTTTTGTACGGTTACGGCTTTCTCATACAAGGTGTCCCAAAAGTCCCTTCCACCCCCTCTAAAATTTTACCTAATTAATATTTTGAAACGAAACTTTGGGGATGTTCATCGATCAATGTAAGCTACTTTTGGGGCCCCCAAAATTTTCGGGCCCCCCGTGGGGAGGGGCTGCGGACCCCAACTTTTTTTTTTCAAATGGCAACCCCTATCTTGTGATACCTCATTCGAAAGAGCATAAAAAACTAAGAATTTTGGCGCAAACCGCAGATCAATATCTTAATTTTTGACCGAGTTATGATAGGTCAAAGGTCAAATTTGACCTATTTTCAAAAAATCATAACTCCGGTTCAAATTATCGTAATGAAAAAAATAAAACGGGAAAATTTACCACATTGTAAGCACTTTTAAGTAAAAATCACAGAAATTACTTCAAACTAATTTTAAGGGGGGTTTCGGACCCCCAAATACGCCAATTCAAAGGTCATTCAATTTTCCCGCGAAATAAGCCAATTTCCCCCAGATTTGCCTCCACATTAGTTCAGTAAGGTCAAAATCAGTTCAACATTACGTTGGCAAGTCCCCAAATTTCGGGAAAAGTTAAAAAAAAACGAAATTAAAGGTGATTAAATTTGACCGTTTAATTTCGTTTTTTTTAACTTTTCCCGAAATTTGGGGACTTGCCAACGTAATGTTGAACTGATTTTGACCTTACTGAACTAATGTGGAGGCAAATCTGGGGGAAATTGGCTTATTTCGCGGGAAAATTGAATGACCTTTGAATTGGCGTATTTGGGGGTCCGAAACCCCCCTTAAAATTAGTTTGAAGTAATTTCTGTGATTTTTACTTAAAAGTGCTTACAATGTGGTAAATTTTCCCGTTTTATTTTTTTCATTACGATAATTTGAACCGGAGTTATGATTTTTTGAAAATAGGTCAAATTTGACCTTTGACCTATCATAACTCGGTCAAAAATTAAGATATTGATCTGCGGTTTGCGCCAAAATTCTTAGTTTTTTATGCTCTTTCGAATGAGGTATCACAAGATAGGGGTTGCCATTTGAAAAAAAAAAGTTGGGGTCCGCAGCCCCTCCCCACGGGGGGCCCCGAAAATTTTGGGGGCCCCAAAAGTAGCTTACATTGATCGATGAACATCCCCAAAGTTTCGTTTCAAAATATTAATTAGGTAAAATTTTAGAGGGGGTGGAAGGGACTTTTGGGACACCCTGTATGTCTAGTTTTCATACAATTGAGACGAATTCAGTTGCTGGTTACTGCTGCTTTGCCTGAAACTACGTCATTTTTTGCGCGTTCACGGCTTTCTCATATGTCTCGTTTTCATACGATTAAGACGAATTCAGCTGTTTTAGCTACATTTCAGTGATTTCATCGAAAAGGGATTAGACTAATTGGATCGCATTTAGCAAGAATGAATCAGCGCGATTGCAGTGTTTTAAAAATGTTGCCTTTTCTAAATTATCTAAAAACTCTCCCAGGACAGGAAATAGTTTTTGCTCCCCAACAAAAAGAATTGTTAATTTTAAAGGGAAATACTTGCGTAAATTTAAATACCCTGCATATATTAAGTATTTTAAAAGTAAAGTAGAAGTTGCACAATTTTGAAAACACTGTAATCGCGCTAGTTCCTTTTTGCTTAATGCAATCAAATTTCCAAGGAAAATAAATTCCAAAAATTTGACACTTGGATCGCATTTGGCAAACACGAACCAGCGCGATTACAGTGCTGTGCAAAAGTTGCCTCTCCATAATTATCTAAAAAATCTCCCAGAATAGTAAATAATTTTGGATTCCCATTAAAAAATGGTCAACTTCATAGAAAAATAATCGTGTGAATTTTAATACTGTGCACATATTTTGTATCTTTTAAAATAGAGAGAGAAGTTGCACGATTTTGAAAGCACTGCAATCGCGCTGGTTCCTTTTCGCTAAACGTGATCCACTTGTGCTTTCTTTGCTATCAAAGCAGTGTAGTCCACTTGGCGACACGTATAAATGGACGTATTTATACTAAATGGAACTATGTGGAAGTGGAAAGATGGGGTGTGCTCGTTATTTGAGGGCCATAAGAATGAATGGAAATTTAAAAGCGCCAGTGACGTCAGCGGCATCGATCGAGACGGGGCACGTAGGGGAAATCGGCGGCGGGACTCATTAACTCATGAGCCCTGCCCACAACGCTCTTGTCACATGCCCACGGCTCATGAGTTAGCGCTCAGTTCTTTTTGATTTAATGTCAAATCCCGCTTTTCCATTTTCTTCAAAGGAACTATATCCACTTTTACATTGTTTCCTATGCAGTTTGCACGAGCACACCCCATATTTTCACTTGCACATAGTTCCTTATAGCATAAATAGGCCCAAATGCGGATCAAGATACCGAGCTATTTGTGACCGCACGAAAGTCAGAATCGTTAATTTCCGGCCTTGGTCGCGAACTGAACTCGGATCTTCCTTGATCCCGACGGAGCCCGAGCCTCGGAGAGAAATAGCCGAGCGGAGGAGAAGAGAGGTCTCGGCTGAAAAATGGAGCCGGGAAATCCTCAACCCGATCGCATGTCGAACCCGACCCACGACAGGTTAATTAATAATCATGCTCGATGTTTGCAAGAAAGCTTTTCCGCTCGCCGAGTGTGAAAGTTCGCCGATTCGCCATTCCTGAGAAAAGTGACGTTGCCAGATTGGGAAATTTTATAGCTTTCCCGGGTTTTCTTTTCTCTGTCACATGGACATATTTCTATCAAACGGACGTAAGCGCCATAGGGTGAGGAAGGTAGAGGGGGGCTCGGATTGGCGGCGGAATCGGGCGTCCGGCTTATTCCGTCCTGTACTCGCAATTCTTTTCCATGGCGCTTAGGTCCGTTTGACAGAACGCGCTATCCGGGATTCTGAATTCCTCAAAAGGAACTCAAATTGGCGCTTAGTTCCGTTTGACAGAAATACGTCCACATCATAGTTGGATCGCATTTAGCAAAAGGAACCAGCGCGATTACAGTGTTTTCAAAGTCGTGCAACTTCTTCTATTCTTTTAAAAATTCTTAATTTAGGTACAATTTTAAAAATTATATATATATATATATATTATATATATATATTATATATATATAATCGCTTTACAACGCACTCTGGCGTTCTACGACACCCAAACGCCACATATGCCTGTCTTCCCAGAGGTTATCGGGCAACTGACACCGCAACATCTCTTCGTCAACGCCCTGCCGCCAACCCTTACACCATTATTTTCCTTTAAAATTAACAATTTTACGGTGGGAAGCAAAGACTATTTGCCATTCTGAGAGATTCCTCAGATAATTATGAAGAAGCAACATTTTTACAACACTGTGATCGCCCTGGTTCTTTTTTGCTGAATGCGATCCAGTTACTCGAAGGAGGAATGGAAACCGCTGGCCTATTATCCGTTATTTTTGGCTCTTTAGTGCGTAGTTTCTCATACAAGAGAGTGTTGCTGCCGGTGGTCCCAAAAAAATTCCTCATCGATAGCATGATGGCTTTGGGTTTTTTTGGGAGGGGGAGGGGTAAGTGCCCCGAAATCGGTTTTCCGGTCATAACATGAGAATGGTTACTTGAATCACTAGGCGTTGCACCTTTTCTGAATCCTTGTAAAATTTTGGAGCGATATGACACATTATCAATTTTTCACAGTCCCCCGGTGCCCCTCAAAATTGCTAAAATATCATTTCGAGGCATATTTTTGACGATTATTCTGCAGGACAAGTTCGCTCGCAGCTGTTCAACGACAAACACTGCTTCTTGTCACTCTCAACTGTTGGTACGATTGAATGCCAGCTCATTAACTACTATTTTCGAGGCAAAGTTCGGGAGGAGGGGGAGAACCCCGAACATCGTAATTTAAAGTACTCATGAAAAGGGCGTATTTAACCTTGTTTCTCATAACTGATCATGCAGACTTGAAGCGAGGCTCCATGAAAATGATTCAGATTTAAAGTACAGGTACAAGAGGGCATTTCCTGGGAGCAGTATTATGGTTTCCCAATAATAATATATCGTTCTGTGAGAAAATGGTTTATTTTCCTCTTCGGAGAAGAAACTTTCGTCTTTGGAGAGGAAAACATTTCTCTCGAAAACAACTACGCAATGCAGAGGAGAGAAATGTTTTTCCTCCCGAGTAACTAGTTTGTGCTTAGGAAAGGATACACTCCTCTCCTAAGCACCAACTAGTTGCTCGGGAGAGAAGACATTTCTCTTGAAAACAGCAACTCAATGCTGAGGAGAGGAATCTCCCGAGCAACTAGTTGGTGCTTAGGAGAGGAATGTATCCTTTCCTAAGCACAAACTAGTTGCTCGGGACAAAATATTTCTCTCCTCTGCATTGAGTAATTGTTTTCAAAAGAAATGCTTTCCTCTCCGGAGACGAAAGTAGCCTTTCCGGAGATGAAAGTTTCCTCTCTGAAGACGAAAATTTCCCCTTTGAAGACGAACGATTCCTCTCCGAAAAGGAAAGTTTCATTTGGACTACATTTTGCAATTAGGAACTACGACTTCTGCCTCATTTTAGAAACATCATATGGATTAAATTTTGCAATTAGGAACTAAAATTTCTGACTCAGTTTAGCAACAACGTAAAAACCATCAGTATTCCTGTGCACATGGTGTTTTTACAGATGAGCCAGAGATTGTAGTTTCCGAATAGTAAAATGCAGTCCATTTGCGTCATTAGTTTCCCTATGCAGATAGCGACGGTGTAAGTCGGCAATCACATAACTCGGTTTGCGACGTCGCAGACTTCCTGTCTTATTTTATTTTTTAAACGGGAAACTACTCAACAGCAATTCTTTAAAACTGCCGTGATTTTTCTCCACTATGCGGAGAAAATTCTAGATAAATTTCAAGGAATGGTGTCATTTAGTTCTCCTTTAAAAAAATAACATAGAGGCGGAGATTTTCAGACACCGCAAACGAGTTATGTGATTGCCGACTTACACTGTCCATAGGTGTTATTCTGCATGAGCCAAAAATTTTAGTTCCTCATTGCAAAATGTGGTCCTTTTATTACAAAAATGTTTTGAAATACATCGGAATTCCACAGCCCACATGCTTGTACATTCCACTGCAGCCGTCTTAAAAAAGCGAACAAGACTTGCGATTGGACGCATCTACGCAAAAGAAGTCCAGGGCTTTTGATTAAAAATAGACCTCGCTTATGAATAAATGTGTCCAATTTAAGCTCAGACGCGCGGCGATGCATAAAGTAAAAGGGCGGAAAAAGGAAGGAGATGCTTGGAAACGCTGGGAGCAAACGGAAAGAGAGCGAATTTTTGCCCCGTCCAGAAAGAAGCGACGCCCAACGGTCAGGGAAAGCTTTTAAAACCTCGTTCAGACGGCACGAAATTAATGGTTCGCAGATCCTATGACTACAGGTTTTTGCTGCTCGTCACAGTGTTGCCCAGTCTTCTTTCAGAATTAAAAAGCTTTCTTTAAAACACCATTTTTTGAAACCGACTATTCCTTGACTAATTCCCAATTGAACCGCGTTAAACAGAAAGGAACCAAGCCACATCTCCTATTGCCAAATTTAACTGGGCAATTTAATTTTTTACATGAAAACGGTTGTGCGGATTTCTGTGCAAATTTCTATGAATTTTTCCATAATACAAAGCAAATTCCTTACAATTTTCAAAGGAATCCGCACAAACGTTCTCTCGTAAAAAATTAATTTCTCCTGTTAAATTTGGCAATAGCTGATGTGGCTTGGTTCCTTTCTGTTTAGCGCGGTCCAACTGAAAACAAAAATCTTGTCCATTTTTGAATAAGAGAGCCCCGCTCTAAGTGTGATCTTCCCTCTCCAATCTAAAACTTTCCTTGACCATCGGTTAAATTCTCTGACTTATCAGGTTTTATCAAAGTTCTCTGACCTCTGCAGATCTTCTAAGTTTTCAAGGTTCTAGCCAAACTACTTTCCAATAATATTCATGGCAAGTATTGGCAAAATTCCCAAACTTTTCCTGAAATTCCTTTACTTTTCTGAGTTTCCAAGTTTTTCCTAACTATTGTAACTCCGATATTCAAAACAAAACAGTGCACGACTCCGCGTTAAAATCCAAGGAAGTCCGAAGACAAACTCGGGCAGACTTGGCAGCGCGGAAGTTATCTTAATCACTTTTCCGGACGCTGCAAGTGCACTGATCCTTTGATCCCGACCGCGGATAATTATTTCCGTGCGGCCGCTCCCCAATGGATCTCGATAAAAGGTCCAACCGATTGTCCGGCCTCCCAAAGGACCCTTGACCCCCCCCCCCCCACCCCGCCCCCTCCACGGGCCAATTAGTCTTAGACCGCCTTTTCCTCGGACATATCGCCGCCGAGTAAGAAACAACCTTACTTCATTTTAACGTGAACCCTAGGCGGCATAGAGTCTCACAGATGAAAAGCTTCGTCCAGCTCTGCAATGCTAAGGAGGAACGCCATGTGAGCCTTCAGACGTTGCCATATTCCCTTCAATAAAAATAAAATTTACTGCGAAAATGTTGAATATTTGTCCTCAGAATTTTCAGACTTTATTGTTCGTAATTTAATCAAAAATATCTGAAAATTTCGAGGAAAAATATGCATAACTTTTCTCAAGAATATGGGTTGTATCCGGGGAAATTACGCAACTCTCGAATGTTGTTACGGCGTTTTTCCGTAGTACGACAGAGCTGCGAGGCGTAAAAATAGCTATCGAAATTCTCCCATTTGAAGCTATAGTAATGATTCGATTATCGAAGTACATCCGGATAATCGATTCTTTTTCATGCGTTCAAAGGGTTGATCAATCGATTCATCGCAACTGGGACACGCAACTGGGTTCGTTTTAAGAAGCAGTTACGCCTTCAGTATTAGACTCTATTTTCCTTGGTTGGATGAATCGCCAGCGAAGTGAAAAAGGACGTAACTCGATTTTAACGTGAGCCCTTGGTAGCATGAAACCTTACGGATGATAGAGTACTTTTTGAAATGTAGTTAAGCTCTTTCTGTTACTTCGTCTTTTTTTCGCCACCTACGTTCAACAAAGGACGGAGTTCGATTTAAACTCTAGCCCGAAAAGCATTGAACCTTACGGACGATAGGGTGGTTTTAAGAGGTAGTTACGTGGTTTGGTCGTTGAGTGAACTAGTGGGCGGCCGCGAAAGCGGCTTAGAGCGGCTCTTTTTCGACGCCTTATCGCCCACCAGATTTCGAGGTTCCCCACGTGATTGAAATGCACCGGATCAAGCTGACCTATGTCTGCGGTCTGATTATTGGAATTGATAGACGAAACAGTAGGCAGAGAAAACAGAGAGAGAGTTCAGAGCTCCAGATAGGTGGTAAAAAAGGAAAAAAGGAGGTGTAAGATTTCAGGAAAAAGATTTTCTATCCGCGCAACTGTTTTGTCAACAGGACTTGGTCAAGCGTTATGTTTTAGTCCGTAAGTAAAATCATATTCACAATATCGAAATGAGACAATTGAGGTAGAAGGAGCTGTTGTAATGGCAAGTATTTTTTTAAATGGAGGTTACTTTCTTCTTTTGATTCATCTTTTTAAAGTGTCGTTGGTGAATATTTGGTTAAATTTCTACCCTTAAAATGTTCAATATAAAATATACCTGATGGAGACCTTTTTTTAATGAAAATATTGCTTCATTTTAAAAACATTTACATATACATTTTTACACATATTTTACACATTTAAAACATGGCAAATAGTTTTAAAACCTTTTCCAAGCGATGTCATCGATACCAATCTCAATGCACCGTATTTGTGTCGAAAGAAATTATACAAAAATGAATAAAAGAGGGGAAAAAACCAAGAAGCACACAATCTTTGGTTTTAACCCATTTGTACATCGTTCTTTAGGAGTCAAATACGTCCAATTTTGAGCGTTTGGTTGCGCGTACACAACGCTGCAGCACAGAAAATGCACAAACTATTAAAGAAAAAGTTCAAGTGTTTTGGAAATCATTACATTTGACAAAGAACCACCTTCATATTTACAAAACACACATTATTTTTTCCTTTAATGAGTATTATTTTTCATCAATTTAAATGAGAATAATCCATGAAGAGTGTGCAAACATTTCAAAATCATGAGTTGAAAAACGCTGACTCCCCGAGTTATTAGAACCAAACACGGAGCGGAGCGGCGCACGGCGTGCTGCCAGCTCGATACGTGCACTGCCACCTACAAACCTAAGGAGATACTTCACGCGTTGCGCGATGCTTGAAGTATCCACTTAGGTTTGTAGGCGCCAATGCCCGTTTCGTCCTAGCAGGCCACCCGCCGCGTCGAAGCGTGCCACGGCGCGGCGCTTCAAGCTACGATTTCACAACACTGCCGTGCTTAGGAAGAACACCGTATGAGCCTTCAGGCGTTGCCAAACTTCCTGTGACAAATCAGTCATTTTCAGGAATGTTTGTGAATATTTTTCTTCCAATTTCTCAGATAATTATGTTAAAAATATGCTCTGAATTTTTTGAACTTTTCAAGGAATAGAATTCATAACTTTCCTCAAAAATAAACATTTCCTCAAAGGAAATTTGGCAACTCATGTTCATACGGCGTTTTTCCTTAGCAAGGTAAAACAGAGGTGTTGGACAGTATCATAAGAAATTGAAAGGTAAAAAGAAAAAAAGTGGGGAAAATGATATATCAAAGCAAATCTGCTTAGAGCTGCTTATCTGTGCATAGATTTGCAAGGATTCACTGAACCTTGAGTTTTTTATTTAATATTTTTACGAACCAGGTGAGTAGATCGATGATCATTTTTGCAGCCAAAATCCTAGACAAGCCCGCTTTCAAAAAGTCCAAAGACTCGAAGGAACTTCGAACACGCCGGAATGGCGGGAAAATTATGAAAGTGATGTACTACGGCAGTAAAATCGCTATCTCCTCTCATTTTTTACCGATGTTTGTTGGAATGAAACTGATTATAATATGGAATTGTTGCTTATACTCATTACAGATAACATGAATGAGATTCGGTCGACTTTACTTTTGTCTTTATAAACCTACGAGGAGTAGAAAGTCATTTAACGGAAGTCGTAGCAACCCGTGCTCGCTTTGAATGGATCGTATTTGATGGTGGTTCGATGTATCGCTTGGTTCAAAACAATAGAACGTAACCTCAAACCAAAATTTTAGGATATTGATCAGAAAAGCAGAAAATGAGAAATATCGTATCAATTCCACTACTCTTGGCCGATTAGTGCTCATACGAATCAAAAATCTATCACAAAAGACCCGTTCCGTACACTGGAAAAAAAAACAAGCAGAAAAATCCAACATGAATATGTTGGAAAAGCGTGCCGAATAACTAAAATGTTGGACACATACCTACTATTTTCACGTCTTTGTTATTTGCATCAATTGGTACTTTTTGCTAAATTTGGGAGAAAATATTGATTCATGAACGTTGAATGTAAATTGATTTTAAAGATTCCGTCCAATTATCTTGATTTTAAGCTGATATGCGGCATTTCGCACGACCGTGATTTGGGCGAACTGCCGTGCATCGAAATCGCGTTGAGTTAATCTCTTTGGATTTCGAACTGTAACTTCTCTCCTATTCGGCCGATTTTTACAAATGAGGTCTCTTTTTATTTGTACTTTGACGGAAAGTAAGGAAAAACTCGCTAAATAGACGGAAAACAATTTTTGTGAAAATTTGGTGGATCCTGGCGTCACGGTGAATGGTTAATCGGGCGTGGAAGATAATAGGTTCGACGAGGCGACCCTCTCCTCGCCGTCTTTTATTGCCTTGCTCGAAACCTGACACCCAAAGCTATATCGGGAGATAACTGCAGTGGTTTGAGTGGATTTCTGCAGGGGCCACGGTTAGTACATGGTATAAAGAGTCACGAGGCTCATCACAGATTGCACTTGCAGTGCAAGACGCTCATTGGCTAAACAGTTTTGGCGGGAAAGAAGGTTCTAGAGTTGAGTCCTCCGAGCGTAAGAAAGCTTCTATGAGGTTTTTGTCAAATGAAATAATACGGTTTTGACAGGAAAATGTTCTCAAGGGTTCCCAATTAGCAGTTCATTCGGTTTTTTGGTAAGAGACCATCAGGGCTTGACAGTATAATGGTTCAGAGACAAGAAAACGGGTCCGAGGAAAAAAATATTTGGACGGCCCGTTGAATAGCATTGGTTGATCGGTGTGCTGTACTATGGTACATCCGAGTGATTTCAAAAAGCGAGCCCTACTGGCACGCTTAAAAACCACATTGGATCTAGAGTCCAGACTCTTGAAAACATTGACAAGAAAAAATACTCTTGATTCAATTAAAAAACTTAAATCAAAAGAAAATCCGCTCAAATTAAGAGGCTCGGTTCTTGATTTTATTAAAAATCCGATTGAATCAAGAGTATTTTTTCTTGTCGATGTTTTTAAGAGTCTGTACTCTAGATTCAATGTGTTTTTTTTTCCAGTGTAAGATTACTCAATTGACTTTTGAGGCTATGTCTATGTTTTGAACCAATCGATATAGATACAATCTCACCCGTTTGACGTATCGAATACGATCTGTTGGTGCCGGATGACATCACTCGGTTCGGCGCAAAATCAGAGCGGTTTTTTGCGGAAAAGTTGCGCTCTTTGAAATGCGCATTTCTCGGTTTCTGAGTTGATGTTTTGGATTTTTAAGGTGCGCATCGTGTTTTGCGTGTCTTTAACCTTCGGAAGGACGTATTAGCAAATCAAAATGTTGTTGTTGTATATCATGTTTTAGTGACCTATTAATGGAAAAAAAACACATTGGATCTAGAGTTCAGACACTTAAAAACATCGACAAGAAAAAATACTCTTGATTCAATCAGATTTAAGCTTAAATCAAGAACCAAGCCTCTTAATTTGAGCGGATTTCCTTTTGATGTAAGCTCAAATCTGATTGAATCAAGAGTCCTTTTTCTTGTCAATGTTTTCAAGAGTCTGGACTTTAGATCCAATGTGTTTCTTTTTCCAGTGATTCACATGGCAATAAAATTGGACACCGCGATCAAGTCCAGTACACCGGTCCGTACACTTAACGTTCAAACACGCATTTTTTTTTCGGGTCAACCGGGAAACGCCTTCATTTTTCAGGTGTGCATTCATGCAGCAGTGGATTTATCTGACACTCCCCAGATTTTTTTTTCTCCTCCTTCCGATCACTTGGCGCGACCGTTTTATGGATGGGTGTGAATTTTCCTCCGGGAACGCCACCTGGCGCTATACCTTTTTTTTACTGCGGGAAACGTTGTAAAAAAGTGGCTCGTCCTGACGCCGCACAGTTGAGAGAGTCAGATTTAGGTTAGGATAGGTCGGATACAATGTAATAACTTCAACGGGGTGTCTGATAAAACTGGCTGACAAAAAATGTGTACTTAGATTGCACATTTTCAATGCCTTCCGAAAATTTGAGGACCTCCTCGATTGATAAATTCAGTACTTTTATGAGACGAAATTCACGGGGGAATCGCGATTAAGGTGATTCGATGGACGCCATATTTTGTATCAGAACGGCGTGCGATATATCGCATTAATTGGTTCCATTTTTTCAACTACTCGTCATTTTTCTCCAATTTTGAGATCGCAATTCTGTTGTCAGGAGACTATAGCACTCACTTACCAATTTTAACCAAGAAATTCAACGTAATAAAGGCGTGGTTTTTTTAGAGAGGAAATATCGCATTCGATACTGATATCGAAACTGCACTCAAATGCGATATTTTCTCTCTAAAAAACCACGCCTTTATTACGTTGAACTTCGTTGTTAAAATTGGTAAGTGAGTGCTTCAGTCTCCTGACAACAGAATTGCGATCTCAAAGTTGGAGAAAAATGACGAGTAGCTGAAAAAATGGAACCAATTGATGCGATATATCGCATGCCGTTCTGACACGAAATATGGCGTCCATCGAATCACCTTAATGCGAGTATGCTGCAGCCACAAAATTCACACCTCATAGGTGGACTAAAGTTGCACTGGCTCACACTAGATCGAGTCAGTAGGAGGAGTAGGACAAAGTCTAGAAACTTGGAAAACTTACATTTTTGGAAATACGAAACAAAAAAGTTAAAGTGTGATTTCATTGGTTTATATTATATCTGTGTGTTTACATTTCTTTTCAGAAAAACCCGTTGAAATTGAATTTGTGACGAAATTAACATTAAAATTTGAAATTATCTTCAACCTCTTATTTTATTAGCTCGTGTCACTGAGGAGCTGCACAACCTTGATTTTACGGGAAAATACTGCATTATAACAGTCAATGTGCAAGGGATTTAATACTTTCCAGGCTGTTTTACAAAATACTTGTGACATACATGAGGCAAAAAATTCCGGACCTTCTTGCGGAATTTGCGTACTTTTCAGTACTTCCGGACCGTCCCTCAAAAGTACTATTTCTAGACCTCACGGCATTTCCCGATTTGTAGATCCCCTGTAATTAAAAGCTTATAACTTCCTAAAAGATAGAACGTAGAAAGTTAAAAGTATCTTCATCGGTCGTTTCATTAAATCGGACCCTCGAAAATCATCCCTTACAACCGACGACAATTCTTATAAAATGACGAGAGAAACTACAAAATTTCTAGATTCACCGAGTGATTTCATTTTCGACCTCTCTTGACGATTCATCTCATTGTGCGCCGCACAGTGAATCGAGTAATGAAAGGGGTCGGACTTGAATTTTGTAACTAAAATTGCAAATTTAGATGTTCATTATGTGAAATTTTAAAGTTTGAGGAAAGCTTTCTCTTGTAAATTTTGCGAGAAAACCAATGGTACCACTTTCAGAGCATTCAAGTTTTGTAATAGTGGAGTTATGAGCATTTAAATTTTCCACATTTTGTCCGACTTCCACCATTGATTCGTTCCACTGTGCGCCGCCGGTTTGTACGTAATTTTATCGATACGTGTGACTTCGTCGTTCTTTCGTTCGCGTTAGGCAACCGGGCGGCTGTCAAACTTGGCTGTCGATTTTTTCCATGGTTTCCATTCTGAATCACTGCTCATCGTATCTGTAATTTTTCCGCGGAAAAACGATCACATATTCATCCAGTTTGGCTGCTGATATCCGCCCGGGACCTTTTCAAAACGCAGAAAAAATTATAATATTTCACCTCGGAAAATCGAGGAAAATGTTTGATTCTTTTGATCCATTTACCGCGTGATAACCTTCTGCAACGCGGAAAATATTTTTCCGCTGGAACGGAAACGTCCTTTCGCGGAAAAATGATTGCGTGTCTAGCCAGTCTGGCTACTGATATGCATGGAGGTATATTCTCGAAACATAAAAAAAATTGAATTAAAACATTTCACCGCGAAAAACCATGGAAAATTCTCGATTCTGTACACAGTCAAAAATCATTAACTACAACAAATGAATGGGTTTTCCGTGGAAAAACTATTGCGTGGGTATTTGGTTTGGCCGCCGATATCCATTGAGGTACATTCTCAAAACATGGAACGGATGAAAGAATCACATGTTACCGCGAAAAGTCCCAGTGAATTTTCAATTCTGCCGATTTATCGTACAAGCACAAGGATAAATCGTCGTTTTCCTGATGAGGAGGCGTACATACAACGTGAAAAAAGTTCTGTCGCATGAACTGAAAGTGGGGTACTTAGTATTGGGCGTAATATGTGGTTCATGTGACTGAAATCTTAATTCTAAGAACCGTATCCTCGGTTCACGCTATTGAGTTTTCATTGGGCGAAAATTTCAAATAGAGGACACTTTTTCCCTGGTCTGTTATTAGCAAATAAATGTGCTCTACTCCTATTTTTTTGGCCTAAATGTGAAGGAAACACTAGTTTCTAAAAAGTGACATAAAAAATTGCGCAATATTCATGGTTTTTTTTTAAGGAAAAAATGTATCCTTTGAATAGTGCCAAACTTACGACCGTCACAAATACTTAAAATTTTAATAGGGAAAACTGTGTGAATAAAGAAATTCCCGGAAAAATTGGGACCATATACGTATTTAGATCCCAGAAATCGTCTAGAATTCAGAAAACACAACTTTCAGGGGAAATGATGAATTTGCTTTTTCGACTTTTTTCACCCTGAGAAGTCCCCTATTTTGAATTTCGGTTCGGCACGTTGGTTACGCAAAATAAGAATTCTGTTCTTTGAATCGAGAGTACGCTTTATGAACCACTCAGTGTGACCGGTGTAGAAATCGAACAGAATACTTACGTCCATACCAATTGTCAAAAAGCGATCCACGTATCTCAATTGCGGCGTATCAAAATTCCCGCTGCTATTTTATTTTTTCGAAAGGGAACGAGCCAACTTTACAGCTTGAAAGTATCGTACATGCTAGTAACAGTGAGGATAAATCAAGGAAGGTTCCAAGACATTACGTTCACTAGCTGTGGAAAGGAAAAATGGACCGTGTCAAGCAGAAAGGAACCAAGCCACATGAGCTATTGCCAAATTTAATCGGAAGATTTAATTTTTTACATGAAAACAGTTAGGAGGATTTTTGTGCAAACAGTGAATTTTCTGCATAGTAGGAAGCAAAACCCTTAAAACTTTTAAAGACATCCACCCAAGCATTCTCTTGTACAAAATTTAATTGCCCTTTGAAATTTGGCCATAGCTGATGTTGCTTAGTTCCTTCCTGATCAACGCGGTCCAATTCCTGGCACCGGTTAGAAACAACGTATTTACCATTGATTTTCTTATGCCCACAAGTGGTTTTACGATGAGCCAGAAAGTGCCTATCCATCAAGTTACTTAACCAAGAGAAACTACCGAAAACAGGTCTGTAAATCTTGTCATGGGTACAATTTTTCCACACGAACACGAGCTATGCACTCGTACCTCATGTTTCCACAATTGAATTCCCGCGGATTTGCCCAACTCATTTTCTCCGGTGAATTTTCCCGGTTTAGCCCTGACCGTAACAACCTTATATCACCCCCCAGTGGTGTGGCATGCCTCACGATATATTTATCGATCTGTCATTCAAACCTATGGAAGAGGATCGATAGACAGGGTTTACGCAACGAACACCTTAATAATCGATTCTTTACCATAGCTTAAAATGGGGAAATATCGATAATCGATCGTTCACGCCTCCCTCGTCGCTGCCCTCCCCCCCCTTTCCGGTCCGGACGCGTTCCAGGATTTGACCGAAACATGACAACCCTCGAGACCGGCCACGCGGAAACGGCGCCCACTTTGTTGTGAAACGTTTACGACGATAAGCAGAAACGGTTCAATTTCGCGAACATCGGTGTCGTTATTGTTCCCGGGAGCGCCAGCGGCGACGCTAATACAGGTGCCACAACCACTCCCTTTATTATTTCGCCAGTTGTAAAATCACAAAGTCGCCCGGTGTGAGGGATAGGGGTAGAGGGGGGGGGGGGGTTCTCGGTCCTTCGCGGCTTCTACTGTTTCTTTCCGTCGAAAAAAATCTGTTGCTTTCAATCAGTGGCGTGGCGTGAATTGCGATGTATCGATTGTTATGCCATTTAAACCTATGAAGGATCGATAAACAGGGTGTTCGCAGCGAACACCTTAATAATCGATTCTTTACCATAGGTTTAAGTGGCATAACAATCGATACATCGCAATTCACGCCACGCCACTGCTTTCAATCATTGTGGTGCCGTCTCGGTAGAGGCGAGAGACCCTTCACTGGCCTCTCGGCGACGGGTGGGAACTTCTACTCTCGGAGATTCAACACCTCCTTATGGACTATCATAAGGGGCAACAGTCATCACCCTTTTTTCAACGTGAATTGGACGTATTTCTGTCAAACGGAACTAAGCGCCATTGGGAAAGGAAGAAAGAGAGGGGGGGGGGGGCTTGGATTGGCGGCGGAACCGGGCGTCCTGCTCGTTCCGTCCTATACTCGCAATGCTTTTCCATGGCGGTTAGTTCCGTTTGACAGAACGCGCTATCCGGCATTCTAAATTCCTCAAAAGGAACTCAAATTGGCGCTTAGTTCCGTTTGAGAGAAATATGGATTGCATTTCGCAAAAAAGGAACCACTAGCATTGCAATGATGCTAAGATTGTGCAACTTCATCCTTTGCAATAAAATTGCGGAAATTGTGAAAAACTATGAAATTTAAATGGTAATTTTTGCCTTAAATTTACAGTTTTTAGCGAGTAAAATAGAAACTATTTAGGGATAATCGGGGTTTTCCTCCAAGACAAAAGAAGTTGCACAATCTTGGCAACATTGCAATGCTAGTGGTTCCTTTTTGCAAAATGCGATCCATATATCCAATTAGTAGACGATTGTTTTCGATTCGCCTTCGATTGCGTCGGCAGCAATTGTTGTTGTATAAAAATGTTGTGCATGCTGATTTCAGGTCATTACATACTCGACTCTTTGAAGGCGTTTTATTTGCGCAAGTGGTGGACTCTGTCGGAGAATTAACGAAGTAGGGTGATTCATTCTGTAATTCTGTTTTTTTCCAACAGAGTGCGCTAATTGCGCAAATAAAGCGCCTTCAAAGAGTTGAGTATGTAATGAGCTGAAATAAGCACGCACAACATATTCGTAACAGCACTTGTTGCAAACGCAGCTGAAGGCGAATTCCTTGCGCCCATAAAACGCCTTCAGAGAGTCAAGTCAGTAATGAGCTGAAGTAAAGCACAACATTCTCGTAACAACAATTATTGCTACAGATGCAGCTGAAGACTAAATGATTACACCCTTATAATTTACGTTCAAAAACCTTTAGTTCTTAAGTAAATTTTGTTGTCGATGGATTTGTATTTCACGATCTTTTGACAGGGGACTCTCGAACGATTTTTCGTGAAATAAGTTTTAATGCAAAATAAAATATACGACGATACAAATTTTCGGAACAAGGTAAATTGTTACTTTATTACAATTTCTTTTTGGATGGAACAGTTTATTTATAGTCATGGAATGCAAAAATATGGTGTTACGGTGGAAGATTGGACGTATTTAAGCCTCTATCAACGCACATTGTTTCTTTCAGCATAAACGCATCTAATTTTCCATTCTTTTATGTATTCATCACCAGTCAATTACGATTTAAAAGACAGTAAGTTAGAGATGTAACCAACTTGCGTTAAAATCAAGAATACTAGAAATCTCAATGCAGAGGGAAAAAACTCATTTGAACACAATTTTCCCTCAAAGAGATACGCTGTTTATCTTTGAGGGAAAATTGTGCTCGAATGAGCTTTTTCCCTCTGAATTGAGATAACCGGTTTCTGGATTTTAACGCACGTTGTATTGGCTACATGTCCAATTTACTGTCTATACGACTCGTGCGTCTGAGCGCTATCAGTTTGTATACGATTCAATACTTGCTTAGGAGAAACTCTCTTTTCAATCCGTCAAAAAACCTCCTAAAACATAAGTCTAATCGACCCACTCGCATTCGGTAAATCCGTATATTTTAATACCCTTCGACGAAAATTTTTGACGGTGTGAGTAAAGGTCGGCGTTGAAGCACCAAAACGAGGTTACTCACAGTTAGACGCCTCGTAAACTCTAATGAAGGAGCTTGTAAGGGACGGATAGCGAGGCCGCTATTCCCGTCACGTCCTGAGAAACCTCTTGAATGAGATTACAAACACCCTGTTTTTCATGGCAATCGTGCCCGATTCCGTTCCGGATTGTTACCCCATCAATCGGGGCTTTAAATCGCTCCCTTCAAAGACGGAACCGTGATTGGAGCACGCAGTCAAGCTCCATTGCCCATTGGTCAGTTGTGTATTTGGTCCGTCGGGAAATCCTCTGGTGCAACCAGTAGAATCAGACCTATGGGTTGAATGGAGAATTTGCATGCAATTTTTTATTGCTCCACCTGAAAGTGCTTAAAGAGCTGATTTCACAGATTTTTTAAACTTTTTTTCTGATATGGGAAATAGTATAAAAATATATTTAAAAGTGAGAAAATACACGGCCTAGTGACGTCATCTGGCGGCATTTCCCATTCATACGCAAGTACTTTAGCAGATTAGATTAATTTGTCAGATCTTCTCCAATAATTGTTTAATTCATGAAACAAAGGTATCCTTGTGTTCAGTTCACTCAGTAGTTTCCACTTAAACACGAAATTAATCAAATTTCAGACACCTGGAAATTCTCTATTCATAGTATATTCATAGTTCTAGTTGTTACTGTGATGCAAGGTACATGCGTAATTTCTACTATGCAAAAATCACTGGTCATTTGAGGTCCAATTTTGTGTGTTTTCGTGTTAAATTTTTCAAGTTGGTAATATAATTTCTATATCGTGTCGAAAAGAGAGATCGGCAGGCAGCGAAACAGTTTTGAAAGGGGAATAATGGAGTTATGTGCATTGTGTAGATTATGGGGTACGTGAAAGGAACATCACGCCGATGGTGCTGTACACTTCGCAGTACTACTAACGAATATGGATTTCTACTTCGACTTCATTATTTTGATTTTTAATTTATTTACACACGAATTTTATGGTAGTTGTCTACGGAATTTTTCGACTCTGGAAAATTGTTTTCTTTAAACTTTACAAGATATATTAACATACCGTTTCATTGAATTTGTTGTAGTTTTAATTTCAAAGTACACTGAAAAAAAGGTGCTTGGATCAAGCTTGATAACACTTGAATTTTCCACCAAGATTTCGTTGTATCTTGATTTAAGCTGAGTTTTTTCTTGAAACAAGCAAAATAATGCTTGGGTTTAGCGAAAAAGTAGTTTCTATTAAACAGCAAATTTCTTGATTTAAGGAAAAATGCTTCTTGGCGGCAAATTTAAGATTCTTTTTTTTTCAGCGTACATTTTTAAGCAGTTGTAATACTAATGATTGATATCTTCAAGTACAGCTTTGGAGCCCCCTACACTGCCGTGATGACAAAGAGAAAGCCGTAAGTAACTTTCGAATTTTCGAAATCGAGTTCCCTTCAAAATTCGTCTGATCTCTTTTTAGCAAAATCACTGAAATAGCTAAAAAAGTAAAATTCGTCTTATTTGTATAAAAACAAGACGTACAAGAAAGTCGTAAGTTCGCAAAAAATGACGTGGTTTCAGACAAAACAGCCATCAGTAGCATTATACCTCCAGAAAGCCAATAAAAACAGTGTTTTCGAGTACAGTGCCACACTTTACTGCCAATTTCTAACCTGAAAATGTGTTTGTTGTGTGTCCTAAACGCAACCACAAAATCATGCGAAAGAGAGCACTTACGGCTGTCTTGCCTAACACTAGCCTAACATGAAAATGAACGATACCCTTCTTGTGTAATTGAAATCAAATCGGTTAATTTGTAATAATCCGAACGATTTCTAAGAGTTTTTTGGATGATTAGTGGCAATTTTACAAAGAACGGAGGCTTCTTTCAATAAAATTCTCTGGTCAGACGCTTCTGAGCCCGTTGTCTCAAAATTTCATTATTACACTTACTGCTCTCTTTGCTATCACGGTAGTGCAGTGGGTAAATTACCATACCATATAGTTCATCATGGTTTTTACTTTAAAACCTTCAGGACAGATGTAAACAAAAAATGGGCATCATTTTTGTGAATTATTTACAACCTTGGAACATCTTTTAAATTGGGACTTCCTTTCCTGTCAAGTCTGGAACTTTTCCCGCGAACCTATTTCAAAACGGAAAGAGAAAGATATACTACAAGGCGTATCCTCAAGGGAAATAGGGACATGGGGAAAAGGGTGGAAATTCAAATCGCATACTGCAAACCTGAGACGGGGTAGAGCAAATTTTAACTCACCAGACTGCAGTAACGAAACAACACTTGTGACTACTGCAAAAAAACAAACCACCGTTATGACTCCCAATATATTTTATTTTATTTCAAATTATAAACGGACACAATCCTCTATAAAACTAAAACTAAAAAATTCAAATTCCAGACTTTAAGATTTCCATTGGATCTCTAAATGAAAGCAAAGATGGTGTTCTTTGACGTTTCCTATTGAAAATATTATATAAGAGATTTCGTTAAGGAACTGGATTGAGATGTTTTGGTTGATTTACATGTTTTTGAACTTTCACTGGCGATGAGTTGAAGGTGATGTCGGTTAAGTTTAGTTCAAACCTGCATATGAAATTTTCGAACTTGTATTTGCGATGCAAGCATTTCAAATTACCTCCGGGATCTTTTTCATTTCAGACTAATTTGAAGGATCGATCCAGTTTCCTTTGAATAAACTCAAAGACGCCGATGAAACTGCGAGCACACTCTGCGCAAAAAACTTCCTCAAGCACCTTTAAAATGCTTTGAAAAAAAAGATGTACCAAAAACGTAAAGGCGTAGTGTAGATTTGAGGGTAAATGCTGGCTTAAAAAACCTGTGGAATTTAACTCTCATCTTTCTAGTTATTAAAAGCGTACCTAAAAGGAGGGTAAAAAAATCAACCACTTTAAAAATCTGCTCATCATGAGCTACCTTTGAGCGGTTTTCGTCAGTTAGCACGGATTTTAATTACTCTCATGTGCAAAAACGAGATTCAAAGGTGGTTTGAAGTTTACTCTTTCATTGAGCGCTCATGTAAAATGAATCGCTTAGACAACCTTATTGACTCCTTTGAAATTTTCCACCGCCGCGTCGACTTAACTGACGTTTGAACACTCTCGCTGAAAACAGAATTTAATGCTTGTAATAACCGCGTGGAATCAAACGCAGGCAACCTTTCCAACGGATCTGTTTCAAATTGCAGAGTCTGTTTAAAAAAATAGTCGGAGCAACTTGCTACGACACCCCTCCCCCCTATCCATTATTTTAATTCGTGGTTTTTTCTTGATTTTGGCAAAATTTTGTAGACCATACATTTTTTACTTTAAAGATTTAAAGTTGAAGAAGAATTATTCATATTCTGCCGTCCAAAATAAGAAAGCTGCACCTCCACTCAACATTTTTTCAATTTTTTTTTTCTGACAAAATACTGTTTTCCGAGAAAACTAGCAAAGACTCATCCTTCACTTTCTTGAATCGACTCTGTCATACCGTTAAGATAGCTCAAAATGAAATAATGAGGCCTTTTGCGATTGGGTTCTCTTTTATCAGAGCAATAATGTGTGTGGAAGAAAAGTACAAAATTTTTAATGGAGTTTCGGTGTTTTAGCTGTAGACAACAGTTTAGAGGTTCTAGGGTCAATTATTGTAGTGGTGTTTCGACAGTTACGTATGAAACACAACCAAAGATAGAATAGACTTAATTGGATCTCATTTTTTAACTTTTCTATCGAATCTGAGCGACATCTCATTGGCAACATAAAACGGAGCATTGCAAGTTCACGCCTCGCACCATCGCGCCTTCAATTTTGCAAATGCAACACGGACATCCATCAAGCACGAATAGTTGTATCTCTACGCCGTCATCAACGCGCGTTGATAACTGCGGTCAATTTGACGCGACTTGAGACTGTGCAAACGAAAAAGTATTTAGCATCCAAGGGTTTACAGAAAACCCTTTCCCCAGGAAATTACAGTCGCTTTTTTCCATAATAGACCTCTGCGGGCTAATTGTTGAAATTGATAGACGAAGCTATAGACAAAGAGGAAAAAAGGGATTTGAAGGGATCCCATTTATGGAAGCGGGTGGTTGCAATGGACAGAGGAGGTAAGTAAAAGACTAACTAACGACAACCCAAAAGAGAAAAAACCCGTGCTGAGGAAAAACGCCGTATAACCCTTCAAGCGTTGCCAAAGTTTCTTCGATAAAATACGGATTTGAAATTGAGGAAAGTTGCGAATTTCGAGAAAAAATATGCATAATTTTCCGACTAAATACATTTTTCATCTGGGGAAATATAGCAACTCCAGAATGTTCATACGCCATTCCTCCTTACCATGACAGTAGTTAATCCGCCATTTCCTCCCTTAGTCAGTAAGAACCGACCATTTAAACCATTAGGATCACTTCATACTCCCTATGTCTTCTACGTTTATAGCTTTGCCTATCAATTTCAACAATCAGCCCGCTAGTGGCGGGTGGAAATCAGTGCCGCGGCGTGCTTTGCGATACATCAATTGTTATGCCATTTAAACCTATGGAAAAAGATATATAAACAGGGTGTTTGCAGCAAACACCTTAATAATCGATTCTTTGCCATATGTTTTAATGCCATAACAATCAATGTATCGCAATTCACGCCACGCCACTCGTGGAAATCAAGAAGCGCTCCCTATCAGCTGAGCGCCGAAAAGGGCAAAAAGAAGGAAAAAATATGTTACAATAGTTTGCTCAATTCTATACCTTCATCCATAATATTCCTTCTCAAATCTGCCGTGGTAAGGATAAACGCCGTATGAACATTCAAGAGTTGCTAAATTTCCTTCGATAAAATGTTTATTTTGAAGAAAGCTATGGACATTTTTCTTTGGAATTTTCAGGAAATTTAGGTGAAATTGCGAACAAAATTATCTGAAAAATCGGTGGAGAAACGTTTACAAGTTTTCCCGAAAATTCGTGATTTATTGAAGGAAATTGGGCAACGCCTGAAGGCTCATGCGGCGTTTTTCCTTAGCGCGGCAGAAGTCGTTACAAATCGGCCCAAGAGCAGCAATATTTCTCTGGAATCGAGGAGGAAAAAGAGGGGATGGGATGACGTTAATAAGAAAATCCGAAGGAGAGCTCTGAGTCCTTGGAATCAGAACACGGATGCAACTTGATCCGGAGCGAGGGAGAAATACGATTTGAGGCGTTTCTCCGAATAAAGAAACGAATTCCGGAAAAACTCGGAGATTTCGTTCATTATAATGCGGGCCCCTTCTCGGAATTAACCGAAATTGCTTCGTCGCTGAAAGGCGGATTCCGTCGTCGGCGGAACGCGCGGCGCGATACCGAGGGGTCATAGATTGCGATGTAAATCGTGTTTCCGACGTATCGAACTTATTGACGGAGCTTAGTGTCGGGAAATATCGTGGGAATGTCGGAGAAAGTCTTCCTACGGGAACGGGAGACTTGCCTATTGCTCCTATGTGAGCGAATTCCGCGATCCCTGAACTGGCGCTGTTGTCTGGTGGCTTTTTTACGCTTAATTTTCCATATAAGGAGTCGATAGACGATCAAATTCCCGAACCAATTACCATCAAAGTGTCGGGAGTCATCAGTCTTAAACTCATTAATTTGCTTAGTTGTAAAATGAAAACTTGGCAGAAATGTTTTCTGTGGCAGGAAATTATAAATGGTGGCACTCCATTCTGATCTTACTTTGAACAAAATAGTGCAGCCCGTCAAAATTTGATGGTAGATGGTGACCATCAGTCGAACCATTGGTTCGGACTTTGATCGTCTATCCAGGGCTTTAAGGTGAATCCTCAGCTGCAGTCCCGAGAGAATCCACCATGTCGCGCTGCTAAAATGTGGCCCCGGCTGGCTTGATTATTTCAAAATTACAACAGATTTGTTAAATGGACCGCTTAAAGCAGAAACGAACTAAGCCACGACATCAGTTATTGCCAAATTTAGTCGGGCAATTTAATTTTTTACATGAAAACCGTCGTGCGGGTTTTTGTGCAAATCCCTCAAGATTTTCGAAGGAATCCACACAAACGTTCTCTTGTAAAAAATTAAATCGACCAATTAAATTTCGTTTATCAAATATTTCTTAGAACATTGATCAAATATTTCTTAATACATGTACTTGTAGACGAAATTTGAATAAAGGGGAGAAAAAATGGCAATAGCTAATGTGGCTTGGTTCCTTTCTGCTAAATTCTCCAAAATCTCCAAAGTCTCAGACTCGTAAGTTCCAGCAGCATATGTCTGAAATGTTTAAAACCAAACACGAGCTTTGTAAGTTTAATCATAGAGCTAAAACTTGATCCTAATTTCTCTTGTGGGGCACTAGCAACTGCGAGAAAGGTAGTTCACGGATGGGAAGGAGATATTTGCGACTGCTGAGAGAGATCACTCGTGAATAGTCACATCAATATCATTTTGTTTAACCCTACTTTTTTCTGCGTTCAACCTACAGACTTTCAGTTAATTACTTTTTATGAATTCTTTAGTGCCCAAAGGAAGAGGATAACTTCCTTCATAAATTCTCTGCGCTTTTGGCTCCTAAGGTGATTCGATGAACGCCATATTTCGTGTCAGAACGGCATGCGAAATATCTCATCAATTATGGTTCCATTTTCTCAGCTACTCGTCATTTTTCTCCAATTTTGAGATCGCAATTCTGTTGTCAGGAGACTATAGCACTCACTTACCAATTTTAACCAAGAAATTCAGTAATAAAGGCGTGGTTTTTTTAGAGAGGAAATATCGCACTCGATACTGATATCGAAACTGCACTCGAATGCGATATTTTCTTTCTAAAAAAACGACGCCTTTATTACGTTGAATTTCGTTGTTAAAATTGGTGAGTGAGTGCTTTAGTCTCCTGACAACAGAATTGCGATCTCAAAATTGGAGGAAAATGACGAGTAGCTGAAAAAATGGAACCAATTGATGCGATATATCGCATGCCGTTCTGACACAAAATATGACGTCCATCGAATCACCTTAAAAGCTCCATAGCCTAAATTCCAAAATTACCGCACGAAACGGCAACGGTGGGTTATAAGAATCGGCGCGAGAGCGGGAAATTAGAGCGAATCGGAAAATACTTTTCCGGACGCTTTGCGGCTCGCGCGGGGGCCGAGGGAGAAGTGGAAACAATGAGGCTTAGTCACCCCTTGTGTTCCCACCCCTCCTGTTCCCATATTTCCCATGCAAATCGCCCAGGCCTCCCTCCCCCTTCCCCCGCCCCGTTTCGATTATGTCTCCGTTTTTTCTTTAATTTTCATAAACCGCTTCGGAAAGCTTTTAACCTGATAAGATTGCTCCCTCTTGACTTTCGAGCTCCCGGTGCGCGCCGTCCTCAGCAAAAACGACTTATCAACACTCCAATGTTGCCAAACTTCTCCCATTAGAAAATGTATTTTTAGAGAATTTTATAAACATTTCTCCTTCAGACTCGTACATACTTTAGATTAAACTGTGAATTAAATTCTCCAAAAAAATCACAGGAAAATATTTGCAAGATACTCAGTAAATTTGGACTTTATCCAGGGAAATTTGGCAACGTCCAAAGGCTCATACGACGTTTTTCCTTAGCATTGCAGCGCGGGCGTTGCTCCTCGGTTCCCGTTCTGCCGTGCTAAGGAAAAACGCCGTATGAGCCTTCAGGCGTTGCCAAATTTCACTTGACAAATCACTAATTTCCAAAAAATTTTTGAATAGTTTTCTTCCGATTTCTCGGGTGATTTTGCTCGTAATTTGATCTGAGAAGTTTGAAAACTTCGAGGAAAAATATCGACAATTTTCCGCGAAAATGAACATTTTATCGGGGAAAATTTGGCAACTCTCGAATGTTCATACGGCGTTCTTCCTTAGCACGGCAGCGTTGAGCCCCCGTTTCGTTTTCGATGGGAATTGAATTAGTTGCGAATATGAATGCGGAGTGACGAAAAAGCACCTCGGTTGGCGGTTTGTGTTGTTCAATTTTTTTTCCAGATGGTAGGGAGTTTATTCATGTGCGGGATTAATTTTTCTTCGACGGTTTGGGCCGGGATTTTAAGCGGCTGGGAAATTGGAAAATGCGGCATTCGTATGTTTCCGTGTGTGACCGTCTGTTGGATAGATGCTAAATGGGCCTGTTGCAAACTTCAGATAGAGCAACTTTCTCACGAGCCTTGGAAAGCCTTATACGGAAGTAGTATTCATCTTAGAGTTGAATTAAGCTCTTTCACCAGAGAATCCGCAACGAGTCGTGATGAAAGCGTTGCGTTGGCGGCACCGCGCAGCATCCAAAGGCATGGACCTCTGACCTGTGTCTGGAGCCACGCAAACCGGGATGCATAAAAAGGCGCACATTTTTAGGGCAGATTGTGAAGCTAGGAGTGAATTTAAGACTTAACCTCGAGTTAGGCAGGAAGTCTCAAGGGAAAATATTCATAACATTCTTCAAAAATAAATATTTCCTCAGCAGAAATTTGGTAACATTCGGATGCTCTACGTTGTTTTTCATAGCGCTGCAGAACTCATTTCCTTCGACTCGTATCGATCCTAAGTGCGGAACCACGTATCTCCTCTACGGAGTTTCAAAATTTTCGCTCCTATCTTATTTTTTCGTAAAAAACGAGTCAGCCTTATATCTTTAATGCTATTTAACCCTCTACGGCATAGCGTTACGAATTCGTAATGACGTATTTTTTTGGTTTTTAAAAATTGAATCTTTCCTCTGTAGATGATTTCAGAAATTTTCATTAGTTTTTTCTTTTTTTGAAAAACTGATCCCCCTAAAATTAAAATTTTGGAAAAACATTGGTCTTCTATGTCTCTTAAACAAGCTACAAAATAGACTAGTGTCTCCTAGAATCGGAGATGCAAAATTCATTCATTCAATTATATTTTTATAATTGTTTTCTGATATGGGAATATATTATAAAAATAGATTTCAAAGTGAGAAAATGCACCGCCTAGTGACGTCATCCATTTTTGCATTTCCAATTTAAACACATGTATTTTAGCAGATTAGATCATTTTGTCATATCTTCTCCAATAATTCGTCGCTTGGCTGACATAAGGGCGTAAATACACATTAAGATGAGCCCCGAAAAGCGTTGAATTTTATGGAAGAGAGGGTTCATCTCAGAGTGTAGTACGCCCTTATGTCAGGTAGGCGACGAATTGTTCAGTTCATGAACCAAGAGTATCCTCGCGTTCAGTTCATTCACTAGTTTCCACTTAAACACGAAATTCATCAAATTTCAGACACCTGCAAATTCTCTACACTGAAAAAAAATTCTCGGCGTTTTTACCACGGTCCGTTGGTACCTTTACCATCTCACTTGTTTTACCAATTATTGGTAATTTTACCAAGACAGACTGGTAAGCTTACCTAAAAACAGGTATTTTTACTGTTTTTTCAGGTAAGAATACCACTTTTATTGGTAATCAATTCCCGGTAACTTTGCCATTTTATCTCGGTAATTCTACCACAGTCGATGAAAAATATTGGCGTTTTTACCAAGATCCAGTAAAATTCCCGAGAAAGTTCAATAATTTTACGGAGATTTCTCGGTAAAATTACCAATTCCATAAATGGTAATTTTACCAAGAAAAAACTGGGATCAAATAGAACCCTGAATTCTTGGTAATTTTACCCGTTTCTCAGTAGATACACCGAGATTTTTTTTTTCAGTGTGCAAATTCTCTATTGCTGGATCCGCCTCTGCACGATACCGGTTCAAAACGGTATTTCTAACCACGTTTGATTGACCTATTAATAGCGTGGGCGTCAGGAGGGATCCCCATCAGTCTCAGTCAACCCGCGCGGCGAGGCGAGGCAATAAGCGGAAGCGATATTCCCCCGCCGGATTCGTCGTCAGCGTCGTTTATATTAATTCCGACCTTCCATATTTATTTTTTCAGGTTGAAAGTACCGCTGACCAGTGACCACCATCTGCGGCGTCCGTCCGGCTAGGCGTGCACCGGGGAGATTGCGTCGGTGGTTTGATTGAAACCCACATGCATTTCGCCACGTTGTCGCTAACGACCTGTAAATTCTCGATTTTCCGGGGGTGAGGGACCACGCTGCCGTGATAGCGACGAAAGCAGAAAGTGCAAAAAGGAAGTTTTGAAAAAAACTGGCTCAGAGGCGTCTGACCGGAAAATTGTATTGGAAGAAGCCCGCTTGAAGAATTTGCTTCTTACCATGCAGAAAATTCACCGAAGTTCGAACTTTTCCAGAATGGACCACTAGCCAAGGTACGAATTTAAGCAATCTGATACATGTTTCTTAACCAAAATTTCACGTAGAACACGATTCACACTACGAAAATTACCGAAATCAACTTCTAACGAAGATATTAACGTTTTTATTTCGCACTGATTACGAGGAATTTGAACTGCCCGCTCACAAGAAACTCAAAGCTCTACGTGAGTCAAATCGCGCACTACAACGG
The DNA here is from genome assembly GCF_918797505.1 of Bemisia tabaci. Classification (NCBI taxonomy): domain Eukaryota; kingdom Metazoa; phylum Arthropoda; class Insecta; order Hemiptera; family Aleyrodidae; genus Bemisia; species Bemisia tabaci. The sequence goes on from NC_092801.1 coordinate 30,672,761, forward strand.
TTTCAGCAAGCTTCTCAATCGAGCAATGTTCATTTCCCACCACGTGTTGTTCAAACTATGAGCAATTAGCTATAGCTGAGCCAAAGCGTCAAGATTGAGGTCGTCAGATTTTTATATCGCAGAGACTGTCATGATAATGTTTAGCGCGCGATGTGAATCACGCAGAGCATTGAGTTTTCATGAGCGGGTGGTTTGAATTCAAGCATCAAGAATCAATATTTATCTCCATAAGGAGTTAATTGCGGTAATTTTTGTCGTGCGCATCGTGTTCTGCGTGAAATTTTAATGACGAAGCATGTATCAGAATGCTGAAATTCGTACCTTGTCTAATGGTCCATTCTCGATTTTCCGGGGGTGAGGGACGACGCTGCCGTGATAGCGACGAAAGCAGAAAGTGCAAAAAGGAAGTTTTGAAAAAAACTGGCTCAGAGGCGTCTGACCGGAAAATTGTATTGGAAGAAGCCTGCTTGAAGAATTTGCTTCTCACTGCAGAAAATACTGATGGTTATAAACCTTTCAGACCGCGTAAATATCGCAACACCTATAATAGTCGTAAATAAACTAATGCATTCTCGGTCTGTGAACCATACTAAGGTCTCTGTACCTAATTAAGGTACAGAGACCATAACTAAGGTATATGTGCTATTATTAAATGTAGAGGTACTACTATTAGTGGTGTCCATATTGACCACTAATAGTTTGATAAGCCATAGTTTTTCTCGTGCTTACCATGCAGCAAATTCACCGAAGTTTGAACTTTTCCAGAATTCCGCACAAAATTCCCCACAACCGTTTTCATGTGAAAAATGAAGTTGCCCAATTAAGCTTGGCATTGGCTGATGTGGCTTAGTTCCTTTCTGCTAAGAGTGCTGCCGTGATAGCGAAGAGAGCAGTAAAAGCAAAAAGGAAGTTTTGAGAAAACGGGCTCAGAGGCGTCTGACCGGAAAATTGTATTGAAGAAGCCCGCTGGAAGAATTTGCCTCTTACCATGCAGCAAATTCATTGAAGTTTGAACTTTTCCAGAATTCCGCACAACGGTTTTTCATGTGAAAACTGCAATTGCCCAATTAAGCTTGGTATTGGCTGATGTGGCTTCGTTCCTCTCTGCTAAGCGTGCTACCGTGATAGCGAAGAGAGCAGTAAGTGCAAAAATGAAGTTTTGAGAAAACGGGCTCAGAAGCGTCTGACCGGAAAATTGTATTGAAAGAAGCCTCCGTTCTTTGTCAAATTGCCTCTAATCCTCCGAAAGACTCATAGAAATCGTTTGGATGATTAAAAATAAACTGATTTTATTTCAATTACATAAAAAGTGTATTTCTCATTTTCATGATAGGCTATTATCGGGCAAGACATCAGTGAATGCTACCACAAAAACAAATTTCAGGCTATAGATTGGCAGGAGGGTGGCACTTTAATTGAAAGCGCTGTTCTCATTGGCTCTCTGGAGAAATATTGTCGCTTACTGTTGTTTTGCTTGAAGCTACGTCAGTTTTTGCCCACTTACGGCTTTCTCATATGTCTCGTTTTTATACAAGGATTATAATTATTATACAATTAAAAGAAGCCTCCGTTCTTTGTCAAATTGCCTCTAATCCTCCGAAAGACGCCGACAAATTGTTTGCGGATGGCTAAAAATCGACCGATTTTATTTTAATTGCATAAAAAAGTGCAGTTTTCATTTTCATGTTACGCTAGTGTTAGGCAAGACAGCCGTAATTGCTATCATCTGCATGCTATTGTGGTTGTATTTTGGACTCATAACAAACACCTTTCCAGGTTAGAAATTGGGAGAAGAGGGCGGCACTTTATTCGAAAGCACTGTTCTCGTTGGCTCTCTGGAGAAATAATGTCACATACTGCTGTTTTGTCTGAAACCACATCATTTTTTGCGCACTTGCGGCTTTCTCACAGGTCTTGCTTTTATAAAATTATGATGAATTTTTTAATTTCCACGTTGTGGTCAAAAATATTCTTGCATGTGGCTGTGAAGTTTGGCAGCTGAAGGAACGGACACAGGGGATGCTAAGAGCAACGGAGATGGATTTCTGGAGGAGGTCTGCAGGAATTACTAGGAGAGATCGGGTCCGCAATGAATGAGTGCGTCAGATCATGGGAGTCGAAAATGACATCATATTCGATGTCATGACCAGACAGCTTGTCTGTTATGGTCATGTCAATAGAATGACGGACGAAAGGCTATGTCGAAGAAGATGCTCGATTGGGTCCCTCCCGGGAGGAGACGAAGGGGATGCCAAAAGAAAGGGTGGAGACAAGGGTTTCTAGAAGAAATGAGGGTTTGCCAACTCCCTGACGGGCTTTGGGAGGATAGGGAACTTCGGCGGCTAGGAGTCGCAGAGCGCCAGAGAGCGCTATAAAAGTGGCTGTTTTAGCTATTTCAGTAATTTTATCTAAAAGAGATTAAAAGAATTTTGAAGGAAACTCGATTTTGAAAATTTGACACTTACTGCTCTCTTCGCTATCACGGCAGTACGAACGAAATACTGGGTGAAAACCTCTGTTTTCGGTATCAAAAAGGGGCTTAAAATAGAGCGATGGATCGAAAGGGTAATTATTACGGAGCGAGAATTCTGAATATAGCTGCTCCATTGTGAGTTTATATTTTGATCGTGGAACTCAATTTTGATCGGAGATCGTAGAAATTTCCATTTTTAGCTACAGGGAAGCGATCTCGTCATACAAAGGACTTCCAGTAATCGACATTTTTGCGATTGAGAACCGCAAAACCCGGCTCATCCGTAAAAACACTCATGTAAACAGGTAAACTAATGGTACATACGTTGTTTCTAAACTGACAATGAGTCGGAAATTGCAGTTTCGCGCTGCAACATGTTGTCCAATTCCGAAAAAGGGGCAGAATTTTAATATGATAGGTCGCACTGCTCCAGAGAAAAAATATTTCCTTGAAGCAGCTTTATTCTCGGATTTTCTGTCAAAAGTTCCCTTAATTACAAAGAGGTATCAATTTTGGAGTAAATTTCGCTCTTACGAAGCAGGGATCAATGCATCTTTCCGGTTAATTTTAAAAAAAAAAAAACTTTTACTGATTAATTTTTTAGAATTCCGGCTATTTTTTATGAGGATTCACTCAGAATTGAGTTGTAGGTGAAATAGAAGCATAAATTAAACTTGGAAGAAAAGCACGAAGCAAGTATATTTATATAGTAGAAACGAGACTCAAGTAGAAAATTTGAGACTAAAATATCATGCTCACTTTAGAAACAACGTAAGTGCGATTTTTCCTATGTACGTACGTACACGTACGTGTTTCGCCGACGGGCAAGAAATTGTAGTCACGAATTGCAAAATAGAGTCTAATTGAAAGTAATAAATCAATTACATATTTTAAATTTTTGCGGACCGATCTGGCGGACAATGTTCGTATCTTCACCTGAAAATATGACAACTCTGTAATGCAGATATTTTCTTAAACGATCTTTCCAACGTGACTGTTTGCACAGTGAGTTTTCATCCGCACGTCAAAGCAAATTATAAAAGTAATCTAGGTCAAATAAATTTGCTACTGCGGCTAAAATATTTGCATTATTTAAAGGTTTGTCTAAATGAAAAAAATAGAAACAAGCAACCGAATCAAAGTGCAATTGTGTGTTATCGATGTTTGTGTGGAAATGTCAAAATCCCAGATTTTGTCTCTAATTTTCAATATTTTGAGACAAAAAAGTACAAACTGTCATTTTATTTCCCATTCAAACATGCTCCTCATGATCCTTCATCTGTCCAAATTGTGAAAACTTTTTATTTCACGAAATGCTGCATATTTTGAGATAAATTCGCATTAAAGGAATAGAAAAAACGTAGTTATGATCGTATGGAGCAAGTTTTTGCAGGGAATTCTTTTCCACATGATCAGAGAATTATTTTGTCAACAGTCAGCAAAATGATCAGAATTTCAGTCTAAATAATAACATTCAACTATTTGCCTAGGCATTTAACAAAATGCCTGATTTGACTAATGGAGATGTTGCATGTGTGAGGAATTTGCGATTTGACTACTGATTCTTAAGTAAAAGTTCGCGAGAAACACGAGGGTGCCACTGGTTTTCTCTCAAATCAACTCCCAAGCTCAAAAATAAGCTCTCAAGCTGAGGCCAAAATGGAGGGGATATCCCACGCTATCCTGAGAGTCCACCTCTACATGAAGACAAACTCTCCATGCAAAGATAGGGATCAAATACATTAGCAGGGTTGCCTTGTTCTCAGTTTTGGAGTCCTCAAAGAAAGTGGAAGCCCTGTCAATGTATTTGCTCCCTCTCTTTGCATGGAGAGTTCGTCTTGATGTAGAGGTGGACTCTTCGGATAGCGTAGGATATCCCCTCCATTTTGGCCTCACCTTGAGAGCTTTTTTTAGCTTGGGAGTTGATATCAGAGAAAACCAGTGGCACCATCGTGTTTCTCGCGAACTTTCACAATAGAATCAATGGTCAAATCGCATATTCCTCACCCATGCAACATCTCCATTGCCTGCGACATATCGACCATCCATAATTTTCATATTGATCCTTATGGCCTGGTGATGCGCTCAAATTTCCGTCAAATTCCGATCAAAATGATGACCAAGATGGCGGTCGGAGAGTTATCTAGATTGATGAGTAAAATTAATTAAAACAGCGTGTTGATTGTAATAAGCATGAAATAAGTACGGTTGTGTGGAAATCAGATGAAGGATGAGCCCCACAGTTCCGTCATCTACCATCAAATTCTTGCAGGCCGAAAAAATTTGATGGTAGATGGTGCGCACCAGTCACCATTTGATCGGAAATTGATAGGAATTTGAGCGTGTAACAAGCACATTAGGGAGAGATGATGTAGGTCTTACCTATTGAGGCATCGAAGGCGTGAAGGTACTCTGAGGTCATGAACTGGGAGATGAGGGAGGACTTGCCGACGCCGCAGCCGCCGAGCATGAGGACCCGGAAGGGGGCCGTGATCCCCGGGCAGGAGGCGCAGGAGGACTCCCGGGAGGAGGCCAGGGAGGTCGTCGCCGAGGTCCGCGCCGAACCGGGGTACGAGCCCCCCGCCACCGCGCAGCCCGTCCCCGTCGCGCCAGTCCCCGTGATATGTTCAGTGCTGCAACAAACAAACCAGGAGCATCAATTAGTACCAATGTGCTGAAAGTACAGTATTAAAGTAACGTAGTTTGTATGACGCAGAGGGCGCCCAATGAAAGGTTGGAGGGAAGGGATTGAAGCGGAAATGTTAATGAAGGTGCTCAATCCCCCAAGATTTGTGGTTTGAAAGAGAGCAGTGGAGATTAGGAGTCGTAGAGCGCGAGGGAGTGCTGTAAAGCGCCTTATATGTATGTGTGGTTTGTATGACCGGGGGCACTGAAAAAAAAATCTCGGTGTATTTACTAAGAAAAGGGTAAAATTACCAAGAATTCAGGGTTCTATTTGATCCCAGTTTTTTCTTGGTAAAATTACCATTTATGGAATTGGTAATTTTACCGAGAAATCTCGGTAAAATTATTGAACTTTCTCGGTAATTTTACTGGACCTTGGTAAAAACGCCAATATTTTTTATCGACTGTGGTAGAATTACCGAGATAAAATGGTAAAGTTACCGGGAATTGATTACCAATAAAAGTGGTAATCTTACCTGGAAAAAGCAGTAAAAATACCGGTTTTTAGGTAAGCTTACCAGTCTGTCTTTGTAAAATTACCAATAATTGGTAAAAAAAGTGAGATGGTAAAGGTACCAACGGACCTTGGTAAAAACGCCGAGAATTTTTTTCCAGTGTATATTAAGAGAGTATGGCCACTGGCCCCATGGAGAGGCTTAGATCCATACATGATATTATGCTCATTCACAAAACTTCATGAGAAAAAAGTCTCATCAATTTGGTATGAACGCTGGTTTTCCTTAGTTTCAAAATCTCTGAGATTGCACCCAGCTCAATACATGATATTATACTCATTCACAAAACTTCATGAGTAAAATAAGCAAAATAAAATCAATTTACGAATTTGAAAATTTTAAAGTATGGAAGACACAAATCCTGTGCTGATTGGTTTTCTATTGAAACATTTTATGAGAAGCTTGAGTTACCGTACACGGAAAAAAATTGAATGTTGATTTAGCAGTTATATTGTTAAAAAGATGTCCGACAAGTTTCAAATGCTGATTTTACAATAAAAAAAGTGGTAACATAACATTTTAATTGGTACGTTTTGCAGTGGGCGTAGTTACGTTAGCATTTGTTAAAATGTAAAATCAGCATTTGAAACTTGTCGGACATCTTTTTAACAGTATAAATGCCAAATCAACATTTAATTTCTTTCCGTGAGGCAAGTCACGCGTCGTCCGCGAAGTTCATCCACTGAAGTTGCTCCGTATCATTCCACCACATGGTCGATTTACAACTTCCTCGACATTTTTAGCTACTCACCCACCGAAACAAATTCCTTCCTCGGATATTTCCGCCTGGAGTGAGGAAGTTGTTCTGAGATCGGAGAATGATACCTTTGAAGCGACCGCTTGTCTTTGGGAATCTTTTGACTCCTACATTTAAATTCCGACCGCAGAAGCATGAAGTTTTCTTTGCTCCGGAACTTTATGCGTTTCCTTGTATTTTTGTTTCGAGGGTCTCTCGTTAAAATTATGTATACGTGGGATAGCGCTCTTGTCAGCTCGCAAGTTTAAGTTCCTCTCTAGCGCGTTACCGAACAGAGCAATATGTCTAGAAACGAAATTTTGAGTAATTGGATCAAAAGTTGTTGGAATGGAACTTTTTTCTAACAAATCCTCAACATAAAATTGCCCCTCCTCAACATAAAATTGACAACATTTGTGCATATTTTTCCTTGAAATTTGCAGATATTTTATATTCAATTGCGTACAAAATGGAGATGTTGCATGTGTGAGGAATTTGTGATTTGACTACTGATTCTTATGTAAAAGTTCGCGAGAAACACGATGGTGCCACTGGTTCTCTCTGAAATCAACTCCCGAGCTGAAAAATAAGCTCTCAAGTTGAGGCCAAAATGGAGGGGATATCCCACGCTATCCTGAGAGTCCACCTCTACATCAAGACAAACTCTCCATGCAAAGATAGGGAGCAAATACATTAGCAGTTATGCCGTGTTTTCAGTTTAGGAGTCCCCAAATAAAGTGGCAGCCCTGTCAATGTATTTGCTCCCTCTCTTTGCATGGAGAGTTTGTCTTGATGTAGAGGTGGACTCTCAGGATAGCGTGGGATATCCCCTCCATTTTGGCCTCAACTTGAGAGCTATTTTTGAGCTTGGGTGTTGATTTTAGAGAGAACCAGTGTCACCATCGTGTTCCTCACGAACTTTTACATTATAATCAACAGTCAAATCGCAAATTCCTCACACATGCAACATCTCCATTTTGTACGCAATTTAATATAAAATATCTGCCAATTTCAAGGAAAAATATGCACAAATGTTGTCAAAAATACACGTTTTATCATGGTTAATTTGGCAACTCTCGAATGTTCATACGGCGCTCTTCCTTAGCACGGCAGTATGTGCAGCGGTCTTTTTGAAGAAACTGCGACTTATCGGACAGATCTGACAACTGCGCGAGAGAGAAACAGCACTGCCGCTTCTCATGCATCTCTTGAGACAGATGCCGGATTCGGGTCGGGGCATGTAAGCTGTAGGGCTACAGGGATCTAGTGGGCGGGGGGGGGGGGGGGTCGAATTGGTGTGGGAGGACGAAGCAGATTCGGCTACATATTTTTGGAAACTCCTGTGTGAGTTACGCTTTATTGGATCCGGAAAATCTTCCTGCAAGTCGTATTTTGACGATATGTTAGCGGAGGTAGCTGTGTTCTTTGAATAGAACACATGTATTCCATGAATTTCCAGCGACTGCATGGTTATTTTTGATACGGCATGTATGATTCTTGTGGAGGAGGATGCTCGAATGAGTGACTGAAAAGTATCTTTAGAAGTAAGTTAGTTAATATATTTTAAGACATTCAGCGCCACAGGCTATTAATGTCTTTGCAGAGAATTTTGAAAATGTGTGTGCATACGAAAATTTAGATTTTTATATTAAGAGAGGTGAAGAGTTTCAGAATTTTGGCAGTGACATTGGGTTCATCGCATGTAAAAGGGTTTGTATTTCTGTTGATTGTAGATGAGTAGATCTGTGATTGGAGATATCTGAGGGCAGAGCAGTACATAATTACGTGTTTGACGGTTAGAGATGAATACATCACAGATTGTAGATTTTATACATCCTTACATCGTAGTTCAGTGGTTAGGACCTAGGATACACTTAAAAAAATTAATTTTCATCTGTAAGTACTATTGCCAGTCATATTAATCAAATACATTTTTCGGACGGAACTTCGAATCTAAGAGTCATTAAAAGGAATCTTTGAATAATTTGGACGCATTTAAATAAAAATGAACCATATACATCGTGACTTGAGCCCTGTCAAGCATGTATTCTTATGGATCTCAGGGCTCATGTCCGGATGGATATAGCTCCTATTCATTTTAAAGACATTTCTGATAAGTTTTTTTGAAATGTGGATAAAAATAATTACTAAATATTTTTTTGGCACTTCAAAAGTGTTTTTCAAATGGGATTTTTAAAATATTTTTATATTCATTGCTAAAACCAAACATAAAAACATGTCTTCAAACATTGGGTTCACCAGAACTATAAATGCCTAGGTTTTTTCCCTCGCATCTCGGCCACCAACATGTAGGTCCCAGGTTTTCAAGTTTTTAAGTTTAACCTCTTACCCTCGAGAGTTTTTAAGTTTTCATTAATTTTCCGACTGAAAATGACTCAGTTTTGAATCAAGACGTCTCGGTGTTTTATTGTTGTATTTTTAGCCGTGTTTCCCGTTTTTTCTCCTTTGGTTTTTTTTCATGTTACCATCCTCTCGGGCTGCTGCGTAAAAATGTGTAACTATGAGTACCCTAATAGTTTTCAAACGTTGCTTAAAATAGTTTTTTGAATTTTTCCTGAGAATTTGATCCTATAAAGTTGTTCCTTATAGTTTTAAACGGGGTATTTTTAAAAAGAGACTATCATTAGGTGCGTGCAATAATTAGAGGGCGTTTACTGGATACTATGATCAATGTTTAATTTTTCTTAAAAAAATTTCTTGTAAAATCAGGTTTCGATGGTTTCAAGTAAAGTGAGATGTTCAAAACTACTGGGTGGTTTCGTCATAACTGGAATAGTTTTGTCATCGTAACCGCCGTAACAGACAACACATTTTTCGGTCATATATTTAGTAGTAATGATAATCACTCAAAGTTTTTTGCACTTATCTACACAGGGTTACGTGTAATAACGCTTTTCAAAGATTTATCGCTCTATTGTTCAATTTCAATATATAAATGGATGAAAATGTGCTGTCTGTTACGCTGACTTTTTACAGCGTAACAGACATCACATTATCGGAATTTACATAGTATTAATTGAGAAGTAGAGCAATAAATCATTAGAAATCGTTATAATACGTATCCCTTTGAAGAATAATGCGAAAAAATTCGAGTGATTATCATTCCTGCTAAAAATATGACCAAAAAATGTGCACTGGAAAAAAAGACACATTGGATCTAGAGTATCCAGACTCTGAAAAACATCGACAAGAAAAAATACACTTGATTCGATCAGATTTAGGCTTAAATGAAGAACCAAGCCTCTTAATTTGAGCGGATTTCCTTTTGATTAAAGCTTAAATCTGATTGAATCAAGAGTCCTTTTTCTTGTCAATGTTTTCAAGAGTCTGGACTCTAGATCCAATGTGTTTTTTTCCCCAGTGTGTTGTCTGTTACGGCGACAAAACTATTCCAGTTATCGTGAAACCAGCCTTCTGAAACCGCAAAACGATCAGAATTTTTGTTAGAGACTCGGCAACACGTCCGGTCCTCTTTAAATCAAACCTGCTTTAATTTGACGCTTTTTCGAGCTACTAAGTACTTGCAACACGTCGAGTGGCGTTCTAACTCCCCGTTCGAATTTTAATTGCACACGCTGCTCGCGGGCGCGGGCCGCAGCTCGCCGCTTTCGACGCCAGCGCGTGGAATAGCGTCGCGCACTCCTTAATGAGGATCGTATTTAGTGTCGTCCGACAGCGAACGCGCGAGGTCGGGGAGGGGAGGGGTGTTTTCTACATCCCCGATCCAGGGGGATTCAAGCACCTTTTTCGTGTCACTGGGTCGGGGAAAAGTATTTATGGCTTGAGGTGTACACCGCCGTGCTAAGGAAAAACGCAGGATGAACATTTGTCCATGGACCATTAGACAAGGTAGGAATTTCAGCATTCTGATACACGTTTCATAACCAAAATTTCACGTAGAACACGATACACACAACGAAAAGTACCGAAATGAACTCATTACGAAAATATTTAATGATTCCTGATGCGTGAATTCAAACCACCCGCTCATGAAAACTCAATGCTCTACGTGATTCACATCGCGCGCTAAACGTTATCAAGACAGTCTCTTGCGATATAAAAATCTGGCAACCTCAATCTTGACGCTTTGGCTCAGCTATAGCAAATTGCTTATAGTTTGAACAACACATGGTGGGAAATGAACATTGCTCGATTGAGAGACTTGCTGAAACCGTTGTAGTGCGCGATTTGACTCACGTAGAGCTTTGAGTTTCTTGTGAGCGGGCAGTTCAAAATCCGCGTAACCAATGTGAAATAAAAACGTTAATATCCTCGTTTGGAGTTTGTTTCATTCGTTTTCGTTGCGCAAATCGTGTTTTACGTGAAATTCCGGGTAAGAAACATGTATCAGAATGCTTAAATTCGTATGTACCTTGTCTAGTGGCCCATTGTCAAATTAACTTTTATGAAATACACATTTTCAGGAAAATCGTGAACATTTTCCGTTCAGTTTTTCAGAGCATTATCTTCGTGATTAGATCTAAAGTATCGGAAAATTTCACGATGAAAAATGCATAACTCTTCTCAACAATGGATGTTTTATACTCGGACATCTGCATGGCATTTCTCGAATGTTCATACGGCGTTTATCCTCAGCACGGCAGGTCAGTACACTGTTGGGATTAATATTATTCTGTTCCTATGTTGAAGATGATTTGAGTCAATTTACCAGCAGATTGAGTTAAATTAAACCTTAACTTGGAGAAGTATATTTTACAGTCATTATAGAGTTAATTAGTGATGAACTTGACATGACGGCGAAGAAAAAAATGACTCGATTTTATCTACGTGTGAGTACAGTACACTGCCAGGATGGTTTCAGGGCGTTCCGTCAACGATTTTTTGTCCACACACCTGTTTTGTCCAGTAGTTTACGTCCACGCGTGAAATAAGCAACAGTGACTTGGTCCAAGTGCCATATTCTAGTCCGTATGTAAAATTATATTGACAATAATGAAATGAGAAAATTGATAGAGACGGAAGAGTTGTTAAGGTAACTCATTTTTTAAATGAAATGTTATTTCCTTCTTTTGATCAATTTTTCTAACTTGTCATGGGTGAATATTTTGTTTTATTTCCATCCTTAATTTTCGATGAAAAATAAACCTTTTAAATACCTTTTTTAATGAAAATATTAATTTATTTCAAAATATTACATTTTTAAAACGCGGCAAATATTTGTAAAACCTTTTCCAAGCGATGGCATCGATATTAAATTCAATGAGCAGTAGTTGTGTCGAAAAAAACTATGCACAAATGAATAAAAGAGGGGAAAAACCGAGGAGCACGCAATCTTCGGTTTTAGCCCATTTGTACATCGATCTTTCAGAGTCAAATACGTCCTATTTTGAGCGTTTGGTTGCGCTCACACAACGCTGCAGCACAGTAAAAGCACGAAATATGCAAGAAAAAATTAATGTGCTTTGAAAATCATTAAATACGACAAGGAAACACCTTAATATTTACAAAACACACGTCAAATTTTCCTTTCATATATATATATAATCAATTTAAATTAAAGTAATCCATGCAGAGTAGGCAAACATATAAAAATCATGAGTTGAAAAACGCTGACTCCGCCAGTTTAAATAATAGGCCCTAACATAAAGCGGAATGATGCCGACGTACTGCCAGCACAAAATGCGCACTGGCGCCTGCAAACCTAAGCAGATACTTCACGCATTGCGCAATGTTTGAGGTATCCCTTAGGTTTGTAGGCGCCAATGCGCGCTCCGTGCTCGCCGGCTGGCCGCGCCGCAGCGTGCCGCGTGCCTCGGCCGCGGCGCTTCACTATTTCGTGAATTTAAATTATCTCAACTTATAATTGGACGTATTTCTATCAAACGGAACTATGTGCATTAAGACATGAGCCCTGAGACCCAACAGAATATGTGCATAACAGGGCTCACGTAATAATGCACATAGTTCCGTTTGATAGAAATACGTCCAATTTGGTTAAAAATCATTCTAAGTTTCTTATGCCCTACCCTACGATGCACGGTATAAAAAGTTCCAGGACTTCAGAGTTCTGGGTGTTTGAAATGACTCTCAACCTCCACGCATTGACGTCAAAGCTGTTTAAACAAGGAGGAATGGATGGATGTAGGCTCTGAATAATGATATAAAGGCCGTATTTGCCGTAACATTTTCGTGGAAAATGTAAATCCTCCAGCAAAAAGCGGATTCGATTCCTTTAAACCACGAAATGTTACTAAGTAATTTAAGTTCGAAGTAACCATGGATTAATCATTATGAGCATTCCATGAATTGTATGAAATGCTTGAATTTTCGAGGAAATTTTCATATGATTTTGGATTGGTAATTCGCAGTGATACGAATAATGAATGGAAAATGAGCTAATTTTGGGTTCACTTTTAGTGCTTACCCAGTAATGTGGTTACGCGTTGCGTCAATATTTTCTCTCGAATCCCGAGAAAAACGCCTCAGGCCTAAGGACTGAAATACGAGCATCAAGCGTAATGTGGATTAAAGCTTTTTGTCGAATGTCTCCTCTTGAGCGATATAAAGGGGAAAAACTTAGAAAAAAAAGAAGAGGAGGAGAAAAAATTGGATATGAGAAAGGAGCGAAACAGAAAAGAGGGGGGGATAAATTAAAACCGAGGGACCAGCTTGTTTTGAGGAAAAAGAAGCAAACCAGAAAAGAGAGAAAAGAGCTGAGAGGTGAAAAAGTAACTAAAATAAATGATCGGCCGAAAGGGGGAAAGAAAAGGACGTAAGGACGTTCTAATGCAAATAGAAGATTTGCATTAAAGCATGCCACTAAATTGAGGGAGATTGAAAACGAGAGTGATTCAATTCCACAATTTAGGGGTTAGGTTGAGATGGGGATAGTGAGAAATTTTGGAATATTAAATGAGATAATTGAATAGTACGTTCTAATAGGCACAGAAGGTGCTTATTAAAGCAAGTCGGCTAATTGCATGAAACCTTCACTATCGGAATAGTGAACGTGGCATGCAATTAGAGGAGTGTACTTTTTTGGGATAGCCCAAAAGCAGGACAGGCGATGCACCTGTGGTGAAGAGTGAATTAAACCTGTAAAGAGAAAAAATATTAATACGTAGGGTGATGAGGCAGCGCTTGTGGCATACCTTTCATCACTACGCGATTACTGGAGAGAGCCAAGCTTGACTTCAGAGAACCGGGATGAGGTAACGTCGGTTTCCTTCGTACAGCGAGCAGGAGCAGGCGCCAGGTGATCACGTTGCTTCGTGGAGACCGTCGATTGACGGGACTTGCATAGAGCGGGAAGGTGTCCTTTCCAATGATGGAGAGCCAGAGTCCTTGTCCTTTTTCACAGAGTCCACCTTGGCAGGGGCGTCGGGTAGAAATTCTTGATCCGGGAGAGAACTGCTTCCGTGGTGAGGTCCGGGTCCGTCTTCTTCAGCGTGCTGGATACAAGTGACTCCAAGGGGCGAGCGGCTGACGTCTTGAGCGCCGCGCAAGAGCCAAAAGGAACCGAGCGGGGACGGCCGCTAGGTGGGGGGCTCCAGGGGGAGCGGATCTGTGTTTGCCGTGGACTTTGAAAGTTGGAGTTGAAAGTTGAGATTTGAAATTTATTGGTCGATAAAGGTTTGAGCAGGTCGGGCTTAATGAGTACTTCCAGAATATATATAGGTTTTGGGGTTCTTTATTGAACTGAAGCTAAAGAAAGTGAAAATTTGGAAAATTTGCATATGGATGGGACTCATGGTTGCGAAGAAATATGGATGTAATGGAGATAAATTTGAAGATAATTATGAAAGAAAGGTTGGAAACATGAAAAAGGGTGTTAAGACGAGTGATACAATGGTTAGGAAGAGCACTTTCAATTTAATAGAAGGTAAAGGACACCTTTAAGGACGCACAAATCTGGGAGGCGGGTCAAGGTGTGCAATGATGTGGAATAATTTATTAGTTACCGCGGGCGCGCAATGTGATGGATCGGTGCAATGAGGAACCTCAAGAGTGAAGGGGGGGGGGGATAAAAATGAGTATGATGAAATTTCTTGAAATTGCTCTAAGTTTGTTCGATCGGGATCGAACACCTCTTCAAAATTTTACGTAGAGTAGGGAACGTACATTAATCTCGGATGAGCGTCTCAGAATCAGATGTCCGCTGCCATTTCCCCTGAAACGCAGACCTGTACACAGCTCAACCGACCCTTGGAGTTAAGGAACTATGAGATGATTTTGGACAAAACCGGAGACATTATCATACGTAATTATTTACACACATAATTTTTTATAATGCACTAATTTAATTGCGCCGTAATTTTGAATAATGCACGAAGATCATTACTTTGATAACTGCACACACTCTACACTGTTACTTGTGTAACACACTCTGTACTTCATTTTGTTGACTATATTTTCTGCTAACTCTATCAGCTATTCCCACTGGTTTTTTAAACATCTTTTAACATGTTTTTCATTTTTTCAGTTTTTGACCAGTTCCCAAGTGTTTTAGTTCGCTTTGCCTCTCGCTATTCCTCTCCATTATGCATTGTGACAATTCATTACTGTAATTAACTTGTTTCTGTGTTTTGTTTTAACTGCTTGCTGAAGATGGGCTAAGCCCGAAATGCATCCAAGCCAATAAACTTATTCAACAATATGCGTGTTTTGGTATACTTTTTCATCTTTTTCATCTTTATCATTACTTTGCATTCCAAGAAAAGTATTTAGTCTAGGAAATAACAGGAATGGAAGATGCCATCTTTTTGTACAGCAGAGACATTTACGGTAACGTTTAATGCGCGATTTGACTCACGCATAAGTATAGGCTTTTGTTTTTCCACGGGTGGATATTTTGAATTGACGCATCAAAAAACTTTAAATATCTTCAAGAAAATAATTTCAGTGATTCTCGTCGCGCGAATCGTATCGAACGTGAAATTTAGGTTATAAATCATGTATCAGTTTGCTTAAATTCGTAACTCTGTCTAATGATCAATTAGAAACCAATGATTCGCCTTCAATTAGCCGGTTATGCAAAATGACTGCCGTAACGCACGAATAGTGGTATCACACTTTTCCATTGAGATTACACAGTGTGTTGAAGGCGCTCTTCCCTATGCTATTTAAATGGAATTGTTATGTGATTACAACCGAAACTTTTCACGTTTTGGAGTCTTCAATTCGGCCGTAATTTTGAGAAATGTATGGAAAACATTTATTTACATTCTGGGAAAATGATTTTCTCATCTGTAAATCTAATTTCAAATGAGAGGGCACTACTGCTTGGTTCAGATCGCGCTTTTTGAGTCTCACTCCTCTTGGGCAACATATTCTCCTAGAAAACTCTAAGATTCGCCTTCTGAATGAGCGCAACTCACTCATAGAAGATCGTAAATTCTACGATTTTCGATTGAAATTGAACGTTTATGATTTGAGCACTGAATAACTTGATTTATTTTGAGTGAGATTAACTAAAGCTGGACGGCTGTCGGTCGAGTACATGGACTGTTAGAAATGATCGTGCGGCAACTTTTCTTCAAACACACACTGGAAAAAAAACACATTGGATCTAGAGTCCAGACTCTTGAAAACATTGACAAGAAACAAGACTCTTGATTCAATCAGATTTAAGCTTAAATCAAAAGGAATTCCGCTCAAATTAAGAGGCTTGGTTCTTGATTTAAGCTTAAATCTGATTGAATCAAGCGTATTTTTTCTTGTCGATGTTTTTAAGAGTCTGGACTCTAGATCCAATGTGTTTTTTTTTTCCAGTGCAATATATAGATGGTGAAACCGCAGTAACGAGTATCTCTGTTTGCGCCGTTGCAGACTTTCTGTCATACTTTGTTTCCTACAAGGTAAACTATTGAACGTCAGTTTTTGAAAATTTCCGGGATTTTTCTTCTCTATTTTAAGAATATTCTGTGAGAACTTGAAGCAATAATGTTAGTTTGGTCTTCTTAGAAAAAATAAAATAGCAGTGGAGATATCGAAGCATTGCAACCGAGATACGCATTTTTGCAGTACCAACGTCATGTTCGGAGAGGCTTTTACAAGCGGGAAGTTTGAACTAACGCATCAAAAAACGTTACTTTCTCGGTTAGGAGTTGATTTCAGTAATTTTCGTTGTAGGATTTTTGATTTTTGAATTTGAGGAAAATGTTCATAGTTTTTTAAAAATTTCAAACGCTTGAAAATCGTGATCTGAACCGAGCATTAGCGCCCTCTTATTTGAAATTAGATTCACGGATGAGAAAATCATTTTCCTAGAATGGACAAAAAAATGTTTTCCGTACATTTTTCAAAACTCCGGCCGAATTGAAGACTCCAAAAACGTGAAAAGTTTCGGTTGTAATCACATAACAATTCCATTTAAATAGCATAGGGAAGAGCGCCTTCAACACACTGTGTAATCTCAATGGAAAAGTGTGATACCACTATTCGTGCGTTACGACAGTCATTTTGCATACGCGGCTAATTGAAGGCGAATCATTGGTTTACAATTGATCATTAGACAAGTTACGAATTTAAGCAAACTGATACATGCTTTTTAACCAAAATTTCACGTTCGATACGATTCGCGCGACGGGAATCACTGAGATTAATTTCTCGAGGATATTTAAAGTTTTTTCGATGCGTCAATTCAAAATATCCATCCATGGAATTACAAAATTCTACGTGTGTTGAATCACACTTTGAACGTTAACGTGGCGGTATCTGCGGTATCAAAATGTGGAAACTTCAATATTGTCACTTCGGCTCTGTTTTTCTCACGTTCTTAACACCTTAAACAACTCAAGACGGGAAGGAAATTTGATTGATTAAGCAGCCTACCTAGACTGTTGTAGAGCACGATTTGATTCAAGTAGACGATCGCTCTTCTTGGGAGCGCCAAATTCAAATTTCCCGAGACCAGTGCAAGATTAAAACGTTATCATCATATCCAAAAATTGATTTTGAAAAGCGAATCCTGCAAAGGCCCGTCCACTTGATGAAAAAGCTTCACAGGATGAAAGCGTGGTTTGTGTCCAAAACTTCGGAGATTAGTGACGATAATTCTCTAAAAAATTCGTGAAATATTCGATAGAAATCCACAGAGATCGTCGAGTAGAAATAAAAATTGGACTACATTTTGCAATTAGGAACTATAATGTCTGGCTCAGTTTAGACACAACGTATGTACCATCAGTTTCCTTGCATGCACATACGTGTTTTTACAGATAAGCCAGAAATTACAGTTCTGAATTGCAAAATGTAGTCCAATTGTGAGTGGACTTCTTGCAACGCTGAATCATAGTTGCGTTATTTCGTATGGAGAACGATGATTTCAAGCCCCGATATTTATATTGCTCAAAAAACGCGGAGGCAAAAATGCGGAATAATCGCGCAAACAAAAAAGCTAAACGAGATGGAAAATACCGCTCCACGACATTGATGCCAAATCTCGTTCACAAAAACCTGCACGCCCCGCACGTAATTTCAGACACAGTTCGCCGGTTTGACGGCGAATTTGGCAAAGATGTCTGGAAGTTTACAAGATAATTGGAGCAGCAAAATATTGTCTCCGGTAATGTCGTGCCGTAAAGGGAAGAACCTGGGTAACTTGTGTTTTGGGAAGGGTAATACTGTGTAAATACAACAAAATTACATTGAGCACCCTTATTCTCTTTTCCTTTTGAGTGTATTTACAAGGCGGACAAATATTCTTTTTTCAATGTCGTGACAGACCATAAATCGTCGCTCAAAATAGTAAAAGGGGATTTAAAATAAGTGCACTTACAACTAAGCAGTCGACATCAAAGAACTCCTTTTTGTCGGACGTTTCGTAAAACTTTTTTTTTATTTTTATTTAAAGATTGGTCTTTATAGCTTTCGTTGCTGGGAGTAGTGGAATATGGAATGGGTATAAGATTTTCATCAAAAGAAAAGTAATTGTATTAGCTCATCTCTGAAACCACACAAGTTTATTTTCTTAAAACTCTCTATTCTTTTACTTTGAATGGATGTGGGCACTCACATGACTATTGATTTCTTCCTTACGCGCATTTCGAGAAATGACAGACTCCGATTTTTTCTGAAGAGAATGATGTATGTACGAATTTGGTGTGTGAAACGTAGGAATGTCAGCGGAATGAACTGAACATCATAGAATCGAGCTGAGATTTTGTTAAAACATGATATATGATAAGCTGAGTAGAACGATTGTATACCCGTATGGCTTAGTTCTTAAATCTGTAACACAGGAATCTCTTATTAAAGTACATTTTCATGAAAAATTCCCACGTTTTCCGTACTTCCTTTGCTAGCATTTCAGAATGTGTACTTTTCCGTAAAATGACATCAATCTCTTATAACATTTTTGGTTATCGCTAAGGAAGAACGCCGTATGAACATTCAAGAGTTGCCAAATTTTCTTCAATAAAATGTTAATTTTTGCGGCTGGATATTAATATTTCCCCTTAAAATGTTCAGAGATTCCAGGTGAAATTGCGAACAAAATTACCTGAAAAATTGGAAGGTAAATATTCACAAGTTTACCAGGAAATTCGTGTTTCATCGAAGGAAATTTGGCAACGTCTGAGGGTTCATACGGCGTTCTTCTTTATCGCGGCAGCATAATTGGACGTATTTCTATCAAACGGAACTATGTGCCTTAAAACATGAGCCCTGAGCCCCATAAGAATATATACATAACAGGGCTCACATCATCATGCACGTAGTTCCGTTTGGCAGGAATACGTCCAATGGAGATGTAGCATGTGTGAGGAATTTGCGATTTGACTGTTGATTCTTATGTAAAAGTTCGCGAGAAACACGATGGTGCCATTGGTTTTCTCTGAAATCAACTCCCAAGCTCAGAAAAAGCTCTCAAGTTGAGGCCAATATGGAGGGTATATCCCACGCTTTCCTGAGAGTCCACCTCTACATCAAGACAAACTCTCCATGCAAAGGTAGGGAGCAAATAGATCAGCAGAGTGCCATGTTTTCAGTTGTGGAGTCGCCAAATAAAGTGGCAGCCCTGTCAATGTATTTGCTCCCTATCTTTGTATGGAGAGTTCGTCTTGATGTAGATGTGGACTCTCAGGATAGCGTGGCATATACCCTCCATTTTGGCCTCAACTCGAGAGTTTTATTTGAGCTTGGGAGTTGATTTCACCACCAGTGGCACCATCGTGTCTCTCGCAAAATTTTACGTAAGAATCGACAGTCAAATCGCCAATTCCTCACACATGCAACATCTCCATTTAAAGGTTCTTTATTGCGGAAACCCGGCAACGGAAACTCGCTGAAGCGCGGAGTTAGGTGAAGAAGAACCAGACCCGGGGCCGGAGAGTCGTTAGTTCCGCTCGGAATGTTCGGCTCAAGCTCCTCAAACTTAAGCGTTAGACCGATTCAGCATCAAAGGTTCAAAGGTTGGCGCGGTCGGTCGCCGTGTAAGCACTGGGCACCGCGCACCGGGTATTTAGATACCGCATCCGCGAGCCCGGGTCTTCGGTCCTCTGGCGTAAGAGCGTATATCGATTTCCTCATGAGCCTCAGAAAGCACGGATTTATATGTAAAACAGGGCTCATGTTGAAATTAAGATACGCTCTTACGTCGGAGGAGCGACGATGTGTGCTCGCGCATTCATGACAGCTCATGCTATGCTCCATCTCGCTGCACAGTTGCTCGTCCGGCTCCAGAGAGGAATTTTTTTTGCCGCACTGGAAAAAAAAAACACACTGGATCTAGAGTCCAGACTCTTGAAAACATTGACAAGAAAAAATACTCTTGATTCAATCAGATTTTCGCTTGAATCCAAAGAAAATCCGCTCAAATTAAGAGGCTTGGTTCTTGATTTAAGCATAAATCTGATTGAATCAAGAGTATTTTTTCTTGTCGATGTTTTCAAGAGCCCGGACTCTAGATCCAATGTGTTGTTTTTTTTTTTCAAGTGCGGTTCCACTGATCTACAGTGGACATGCATTGTTTCACTAAAACAGCAAATTCAGATGCTGATTTCGTCAACATTTACAATTTAAGGGGTGATTCTCAAGGGAAATTTTACGAGATAACCAATATGATCATTTTTAAAACCTCGAAATTGTGCACGGATAAAAAAAAACCTCGTGCGTGGGACCCGAAGTTTAGGTCATACGGATCTCTGAGTTTTCGGATTGAGGATCTGAACACTTTAGGTCTAGCTGACGAGGTTCGGATCACACATCTGAAACTTGAGTTCTTAGATCTGAAGTACTTCAGATGTGACCGTTTTTTGGATTGTGTTTCCAGTTTTTCGTTTTTCGAAAACCGAAAGTTTTTCGGACGTGAAAACCGAAGTACTTCAGATGTAAGAACTGAAGTTTCAGATGTGTGATTCAAACCTCAGCAGCTGGACCTAAAGTGTTCAAATGCTCAATCCAAAAATTCAGAGATCCATATGACCTAAACTTCGGGTCCCACGCACGAAGTTTTTTTCTTTGAATGTAAAAACGGAGTTATGAGCTTTTAACGTTTTCAAATTTTAGGCGACCTCTCCTGTTGACTCGATCCACTGTGCGACCGTTTCGGCGTTCCATATGCTCGGAGAGAATACAGCGCAGGGAACTGACCCAAAGAAAAGGAAACGTAGGTTTGCTTAGGATTGGGTTCATGGCCGTTTCTCGCACAGTTCGACTTTTCTCTCACGAAAGAACGTAACTTAGTTTCAATATTCCCAATTTTCTCTCGCAAATTGCATATTATTTATTCGGAATTTTACGATATGTTTTGAAAATTGACAATTTAACTGCCAGAAAAAAATGGAAGGAAACACGCATCTAGTTTTTCCCAATCGCAGTTCGAGATTTTGAAATGGGAGTCGAGTCAAATCCAGTTGCGTTGAATCCAGCGGAAACGCAAGGCGCTTGAGATAACTATTTCGCCTCTGGAGTACCCAAGATTGCATAGCTCTCCTTTTGAAGGAGTTTTCACAACGCGCGCCGTAGTGCTGCGTCGACAACAGGTATAGCGGAATCGTCTTTTACAGAGGTATCATTAATGAGTAAATTATTCGCATTTTTAAGGTGCTTATAGTATTTTTCATGCACTTTTACGCACGCGGAAGTCGAATAAGTTGGATTTATCTTTTGCACGCAGCAGAACGCCCAAATTCCGCTCAACAATTCCTAACGTTACTTGGACTTCAAGATTAAGAATGCGAACTCTTTCGTATTGTTTGCTCTGTTTTATTTTTATCCTTCCAAAACTAAAACTTACCGATCCGTCTAATTTTATTTAAGTGCGCCGATATATTTTAAGCGTGCCTATAGGGCTCGCTTTTTGAAATCACTCGGATGTACTGTAGTACAGCACACCGATCGACCAATGCTTTTCAAGGGGCGGTCCGAATTTTTTTTCCGTCGGATCCGTTCTTCCGTTTTTGAACCGTTATAGTGTCAAGCCCTGAAGGTCATTCATCGAGAAACCGAATTATCCTGTTACTGGAAACCCTTGAGAACATTTTCCCGTGGAAACCGTATTATTTTCTTTCATAGGTACGTCAAATAAGCTTTTCTACGCTCGGAGGATTTAAATTAGAAGTTTAAATGCCGCCATAACTATTTAGCGAATCAGCGTCTTTTCAAAAGCGGTTAAACCCAAGTTGGCTGCATCTCCATAGTTACAACTGCAGCGAAGTGAGCAATCTCCAATTCGACCAATTGGAAGGCAGAGTTTTGGAGGTTAGGTTCCCTTGTTGATTCTCTGAGTGTAAGTTGCATTTTTTTTTTTTTTTTTTTTTTTTTTTTTTTTTTTTTTTTTTTTTTTTGGTGTCACGTTTTTTTTTTTTTTTATTTCCAGAAAAGATACCTTAAAGTCTCATTTTAATACAAATCAATCGAAGAAAAGAGAAAAGACAAAGTTTGACTCATTAAACAGAGTAAACTCCATACTCTGCTGCTGCAAACTGAGCAATCTCCAACATGACGCAACAAACTGAACAATTTCCAAACTTTAATTTGAAATTCTGAATGAACCAATTCAGTTAAATGATTTATGATGTTATTTTCTTTGTTCATCCAATATAATTATGTTACTTTCTTTATTCAATAAAATGTATTTTCAATAAAATGTATTTACATTCAACGGTATCAAATCAATAATTCCTCCCCAATTTGCAGAGAGTACTAATTTATACACATCTCGTTGAAATGGAAATAGTGCACACACTAGATTTCAGTTCTTCGGCACGCTTTTCCAACATATTCATGTTGGATGTTTCTTCTTGTTTAGATTATCGACGGTTACACTACCAGAACCACATATCTCGATTTGCGACCTTGTAGACTTCCTGTCATACTTTATTAATCAAAAGGAAAAAACTGAACGTCAATTCTTGAAAACTTCCGTGTTTCTTCTTCTCTGTGCAGAGAACATTTTGGGGCAACTTCAAGAAATGATATTGATTGGTTTCCTGTCAAAAGCATGAAAAGGGAGCGGAGATTTTTAAATACCGCAAACGAGGTAATAGGCATGTCAGTTTCAGTGTTGACAAGCATTTATTAGAGAAAAAGGAAAGAAAAATGCTGCGATAGTACATTTTTTAGATTTGGGTAGAACAAATACAATTTCATACTGTATTTTTTAGATTCATGTGTTAGAAGAGATTGAGTGCATCTGCAATATACAAGCCATCTCAACCATCCGCTCCTTCGTTAGGGAATGTATACAGGGATGAGACCTATAGAAATCGGAGAGACAAGTAAAACTATGAGAACTTTATCGAGCGTTATTTATTTGTTTATTGATTAGAATTCGGTAATTTAGCCTGAATGATAAAATGGCTTAATACAAGCCAAAATCAGAAAGAAGTATAAAACAAAACAAAAAATACAAGTTTAAAAACTCTTTAACGGCGTAGTATTCATTTTGTAAGAAGTGTTCTGTTAACTTGGTAATAAACACATTTGGAGACTCGTTTTGACGAAAACCTCTTTCAACTCCTTAGGTAATTTGTTGAAATGCCTGACTCACCTAAACTCCAAACCGCATCCCAGTCCCAACCGGTATCAACATTGCTCATTGTTTTAATAAAACGATCGATTTTTTTTTTATAAACAGTGGTTTTATAAACGAAAGAACTGTAATTTTTCTTAACTTAATGATTAAGTGAAAGCGTGAGTTTTTAAATTTTTCAAAAGTTTTAATTTCTCATTGTTTTCACTAAAATGTTTCTTGTTTCTACGTGATGGTCATTTTTCCTTCTCACCTTACTTATAAATTTCATTTTTACCGCATTCTCGATCGTGATAAAAATGTACCGAGAGGGGACTGCCATGACTCAGAGTTCATGATAGTCCCTTCTCGATACATTTTTATCACAATCAAGGAAGCTGTAAAGCTTGATCGTCACAAATATTATTTGATTTACCTCTCAAGCGTTAATAAAACAAAATATCTCAGCTTTTTTGCACTGTCAAAATCATTTATTTGCTGTAACAACCTCACTGTCTGCGTTCTGTGGTGCATGTCAAATCCTCTCGATGGTTGTACGAAGTGTACAGTGTCGCTTGTCACTACTGACCCATTTACATCCCCAAATACTGTCACCTCTCATAGCATCAGGCGTGCATATCTCTCGCTAAGGGCATTATTTCTAAAAGTGGGAATGTTCATTTTCAGATGAACCCTGGGCTTCATATGGGTAACGGTGCTTTCAAGGCTCATCTGAAAAATGCACATGTTCTCTTTCAGAATCAACTTGTCAATTTAATGTTGGAATCCATTCCCAATTCACGGATATTCTCGGAAAATACGATCCACACTTCGCGGAATCCTAAGTTTCAATCCTAACAAGAGGAATCCTTCACGGAAAGTAGGAACTGCCAGACCTCTTTTCTGAAAGCTCGGATTTCCGGTGAACTGCATTTTGCAAAATTCGGAACTACAATTTTTGGCTCACCTGTAAAAAGACTTAAAAAGTGCATGGGGACACTAATGGTACAAACGTTGTTCTTAAACTGAGCCAGAGATTATAAATCCTAATTGCAAAATGTAGTCCAAATATAATTGTTTCACTAAAAACAAGGCTTTAAGAAAAGAGGCTAAAAATTGAAGAAATATTCGAGACGTTTCACCGGAATTCTTGGGCTTCTTCAATCGGAAAAAGACAAAGAAAATGCATTTCTCCGATTGCGACGTTGATATTTACCACTCGTTTTTCATTAAAGTTCCTCAAGAAAACTATCTGGAATTTTCTTGAAATTGTCAACCAAAGGCGAGGGTTATTTTATGTTTTACATCCCGTATTAATCAAAATTTTGTGTTTAAATTTCTCTCTCTGTGCTTGAAAATTAAAAAATTAAAATAAAAGGAGAACATGAAAAAAAACCTGGAAAACAACAGTCACATTATTACTTATCCTATGGTACAAATTGGGTCGATCAATAAAGAGTATACTGTTTTCTCGTGATTTAATTTCAGGCGTTAAGCCTTTTTCAGAATAACTAATTCGATTTTCCCTGACCATTCCCGGTTTTACTTGACTGCGGCCTGGCCACCCTGATTGACCCCTCCACCTAAAGCCCCCCTTTTTCGACCCCGACAAAATAACTTTACCGCGGGGGCATCGGCTAAACGCATCGCCCGTGATGGAAAGGAACACCTGGCAGACCACCGGAAATAGACGTATTCGCGCCTCAAACAGCCTATCTCCCGTGTCTCGGGATGCGCTAACTGCGTTTTCTTCCTAGGATGCACTTAGTTTATGCGCGCGGCCCGGTAGGATGCAGTTTAATTGAATTTCCGGCCGGATATGAGTGACTCCAGCGTGGACCCCCGTGCGTGATTGTTGCCTACCTCAACGGCGCTGCAGGCTTCATTAATTGGATTCCGCGCGGCAGGCAACAGGTTGCCGCGTCTCTCTCTACTGTACTCTCTATACCGGCCAATCTGCTCGAAGGGAAAAAGCCGTTATAAGATTCGGATGTTGTAAAATATCCCGACAAAATATCAAATTTTAAGAAAATGTACATTTCTACGGTGTAAGTCCGCAATCACGCACTGAAAAAGAAGATTGGTAGAATTTACCGTTCTTTCACTCTGTGAAATACAGCGTGAAGGAATGGTAAATTCTACCAATCTTTTTTTCAGTGCGTATCTCGGTTTGTGACGTCGCGGACTTCCTGTCATTCTTTATTTTTCAAACGGAAAACTACTCAAACGCATTTCTTTAAAACTGCCGTGATTTTTCTTCTCTGTGCGAAGAGTAATCTGCAAAAACTTCAAGGAATGATGTCAATTTGTTCTCCTTTAAAAAAATAGTAATATAGAGGCGGAGATTTCCAAACACCAAGACGAGATATACGGGGTTGCGGACTTACGCCGTCGATATGTTTATTCCGCAAGGGGACTCTCAAGGAAATTATAGATTTGCCCCTTTTCTAGAAGCCTATAAGAATTCCGTCGGCGCACAGTGGAACAAAAAATAAAATAATAATAAAAGATAAATAAAATAATAATAAAAGATAATAAAGATAAATAATAATAAAAGAGGTCGGACATGACATTTTTGGTTGAAATTTCAAATTTTGATGTTCATTTCGTAACAAATTCAATTTCAAAGAGAGTTTCTGAAAGTTAATTTTACGAGAAAACCAATGAAAGAACTTTTAAATTTCTTTGTTTCATATTTTCGAAAATAAAAGCTTTCAAAGTTGCCAGATATTATCCGACTTTTCCTATTGACTCAGTCCAGTGTGCGGCGTGTCACTTAAATTAAACCTTCTTCAGATACAAGCTTCGGATAAATTGGACGTATTTCTGCCAAACGGAACTATCTGCATTATGACGTGAGCCCTATTACGCTTGTATCCTTATGGGTCTCAGGGCTCATGTCTTAATGCACATAGTTCCGTTTGGCAGAAATACGTCCAATTCGAATCGTTGGATTCATTCTTAAGTTATTTGCTTGAATGCAAGGTTTGTTTTAATGTTCTGGCACTGCAGAATTTACATGTTTTAGCATTGAAAAGCATGACTGAACGTAGTGTGAGTGTTTGTGTTGAAATCATATCAACTTTCAGTAAATTAATTTGTGCGCCAACATAGTCGAATTATAATACATTTCTACCGTTCAATTGTAGTTTTGATCCTCTTAATTTCCAACTTAGCAGACTTAAACCTCTCAACTAAACGCTCGGTTTGCTTGCTTCTATCAGTGGCGAAGTGTGAATGATCGATTATAGATATTTCACCTTTGATGCTATGGTAAAATAGCGATTATCGAGGTGTTCGTTGCGAACGCCCTATTAATCGATCCTTTTCCATGGGTTTAAATGGCAGATTAATCGATAAATCGCAGAACACGCCACGCCACCGGCTTCTATGAGTACCCATTTGTACTGGGCGGAGATGCATTCAGTCATGGAATAAACCTTTTTTTAAAACCTGCATCTACTTGGTTTGATCACTCAACTGAATAATAAATCGAATCCCTGTATTGCCAAAACGAGCTTCAAACTGAAACTGACAATGGGACTACACTCAGCAATTCGGAATTACGAGATCTAGGTCTTTCGTAAGAACACTCATGTGCATAGAAACTAATGGAACATACGTCGTTATTAAAATGAGTCGGATACTGCATTTCCAAATTGCAAAATGGAGTCCAATTTTATCAAAGACGTTTATTGGTACAATCCTCATCTTATGCTGAATTAAAAGGATTCTCCAGTACAAGGTTTCTAGGCACAGTATAAAAAGTGCACGCAGACTTCTCTAAACATTTTAAAAAACTAATGAATCACACGTTTCTCCCAGAATAATTCCAATTTAACGGAATAGATTTAGCAACATTCAAATCAGTACCCATTTTATCGAGTTGACAACACCGCTTTTCCTCCATTAAAATTCAATATAAACAATCTATTGTAGGTGAGGCTGTGCGCCTCGAAAACTATCGATTGTTTCACATATATTTAACTAGACAAACTCCAATGTTGCCAAAATAATGCACATAAAGTCGAACGTTTATGCGGATCGGCATTCCTTCTCAAAATGGCAGTGTAAATACTTTATTTACGACTAATCCGGCAACGTCTAAAGGTAACGTACTCACGAACCCTCTCCCTGCCCACGCGGATCCGAACCACAGTTGTCAGATCGTGCGGTAATATATGAATACTTTACAAAGGTTCTAGTGGACCGCGTTAAGCAGAAAGGAACTAAGTTACGTCACTTATTGCCTATTTTAACCGAGTAATTCAAGTATTTGCAAGAGAACATTTATACGGATTTTCCTGAAAATTGTAAGGAATTCGCTTCGCACAATGCAGAGAATTCACTGAAAATTACACTAAAATCCGCACTACCGTTTTATGTAAAAAATTAAAACGTCCAATTAAATGTGGTGTATTTGTTGTGGTTTGGTTCTTCTCTGCTAAATGCGGTCCAAATCTGCTGTGCTAAGGAAGAACGCCACATGAACATTCGAGAGTTGCCAAATTTTCTTCAATAAAATTTTCATTTTTCAGGAAAGTTGTGAATATTTTTTCTTGAAATTTTCAGGAACTGCAGGTGAAATTTCAAATAAAATTACTTGAAAAATTCGAAGGAAAATAGTCATAATTTGACCAGTAAATTAGTGTTTTATCAAAGAAAATTTGGCAACGTCTGATGGCGCATACGGCGTTTTCCCTTAGCACGGCAGAAATAGCCCACATTTTACAATAAGGAACCACTATTTCTGGCTCATTTTAGAAATAACATACATATAAATAATCGGTTTCCCTATGCAGAAAGGTGGTTTTGTGGAAGAACCGGGAATTGTGGTTCCTCATTGCAAAATGTAATCCAAATAGGAAAAAGTGTTGATTTTTCAACACAATCTGGCAGCTATAATCCGAACGATGCTGTTGCGAGTTTTAACGGCCTACAGCAACTCCGAGCCCAACTTTAAATTGAGTCTTTCCGACTCTTTTGTTCCCGGCTTGGAGGTTTGCGAGTAGCGAGTAAAAGTTGCGAGTTGCGATTGACTCGCGAGCTGCGAATCAGGTCACCCGACGCGATAGCCGAGTTCGTGAACTTTCGGACTGGGTCGTGAGTACGGACTTCTGGACAAGGTCGTTGAACTGCCGATTGACCCACAGAGGCGTTGGTTGCAGCTCTGTTATTCTTAAGTTTCCACTCAATAATTGATTCTAGGCGAGACAGTATGGTTTGATGGATATTGATTATTTTGCATAATTCAAAAGGCTGAAATCTAATGCTATCAACAGGCTGGAATCGCGACCTACTCACCCGGGATACTCAAGAAACATGGCTCAACACACAAATTGAACAGTCATAATAGGATCACGTTAAGCAGAAACGAATCAAGCCACATAAGCTGTAGCCTCTAAGTGGACAGTTTAATTTTTCACATAAACGTTTGTGCGAATTTTTGTGCAAATTTCAGTGAATTTTCTGCATCTTACAAGGTAAATTCCGTAAAATTTTCAAAGGAATCTTCCTTAACGTTCTCTTGTAAAAATTTTTATTGCCCAGTTAAATTTGGCAAAAGCTGATGTGCCATGATTCTTTTCTGCTTAACGCGGCCCAATGGACCACTAGACAAGGTACGAATTCAAGCAATCTGATACATGTTTCATAATCAGAATTTCACGTAAAACACGATTCACACAACGGCAATTACTGAAACCAACTCCTAACAAAGATGTTAACGTTTTTATTTCACATTGGCTACAAGGAATTCGAACTGCCCGCTCACAAGAAACTCAAAGCTCTACGCGAGTCAAATCGCGCACTACAACGGTTTCTGCAAGCCTCTCAATCGAGCAATGTTCATTTTCCACCATGTGTTGTTCAAACTATAAGCAATTTTCTACAGCTGAGCCAAAGCGTCAAGACTGAGGTTGCCAGATTTTTACATCGCAGAGACTGTCAAGATAACGTTTAGCGCGCGATGTGAATCACGTAGAGCATTGAGTTTTAATGAGCGGGTGGTTTGAATTCACGCATCAAGAATCATCAAATATCTTCGTAAGGAGTTAATTTCGGTAATTTTCTATGTGCGCATCGTGTTCTCTGTGAAATTTTAGTTACGAAACATGTATCAGAATGCTGAAATTCGTACCTTGTCTAGTGGTCCATTGGACCCGTTTGGTCAGTTTGCTGGAGCAAAATGAGAAAACGGGTTTTTAGAAAAATGGCACGAAAATCACGATGAGTATGATAGGAAAGTCTAAAATTAAACCCCAACTACTTAATCATCGCAAAACCTTGCATTTTTTGGGGGTTTCCGCTATGTCTAGGGAGGGTATGGATTAGATCGACATGAATCGATCGAGATTTAAAAAACGTGAACCGATCGACGAAAAAAAATTCGATCGATTTCTTAAAGTTTGAGGTCCACAGAGTATTGAGGTATTTTTTACAAACATTTCCGGTGACCGGAACTTTGAGGAAAAGCTCCTCAAAGTCAAAAGCCATTTGAAACGGGTATTTTCCCACGCCCCGGAACCAGGACTTCGTGACGTCTCATGGTATACACCTAGGTTTGCCCTATGTCAAATACGTGTGAATACGGTCTTTTCGAAAATTCGCGAAAAACTGCTTCGGCAGTGTTCGCACGTCGTAGCCAATCAGAGCTCGATGTAAGAAAAAGGTGCCAAAGGACAATTAGTTTGGAACACCTAAAACGACCAAGTTAACGTAGATGCGCAATCTCCGATAGCCTTTATAAATATTTGGAATCTCCAATGAATGGAGAATTTGCATGTAAATTTTTTATTGCTTCATCTGCAAGTGCTTAATGAGCTGATTTCGCAGTATGTTTTAAATTTTTTTCTGTTTTGGGAAAAAGTATTAAAATAGATTTAAAGGTGAGAAAATGCACCGCATAGTGACGTCATCAGGCGGCTTTTCCCATTTATACACATGTATTTTGGCAGATTATCTATATCTTCTCTAATGATTGTTCAACTCATGAACCAAGGGTAGCCTTGTGTTCAGTTCACTCAGTAGTTTCCACTTAACACGAAATTCATCAAGTTTCAGACACCTGCAACTCCTCTATTTTGGGCATTATTAGGATTCCGAGTTGAAATCTTTTTTATGATAAGATGCTAAAAAACTAATATCGATTTAATAATTCGGCAACATTCGAAAACTCTCGTGGCATTTTTCCTCAGAAAGGCGACCTCGCTCAAGTGAGTTTTCGAAATCTCCTCGAGGGTCACTCAATTCCTTGACTGTCGCTTGTCGTTGATGATAACCGGTAAAA
This sequence comes from Bemisia tabaci, assembly GCF_918797505.1. NCBI lineage: Eukaryota > Metazoa > Arthropoda > Insecta > Hemiptera > Aleyrodidae > Bemisia > Bemisia tabaci. Next base: position 30,703,394 of record NC_092801.1, read on the forward strand.
ACCCGATCGATTCCAGACTAACTTCATAAAGTACCTTCCGATGCAACCACTGCGCCCGGCCCGGGTTTCGGAGCCACCCGGAACTTCCGGGGGATTCCGCCGAAACGAGCTCATAACTTAATTTCCTCCACTCCGGAGGTAATCAGTTCTCTCAGAAGCTATCCGTTTCAATCACCGATCGCCCATCGAGAGGGATGAAAGCCGTGTTCATACTTGTTCCTTATACAGGTCATTTTCTTCGGAGGCCCCCTATCATTAACATCATGATTAAATACGGTTTAACGAAATTAGGATGTTGCATGTGTGAGGATTTGTGATTTGACTATTGATTCTTATGTAAAAGTTCGCGAAAAACACGACAATCCCACTAATCTTCTCTGAAATCAACTCCCAAGCTCAAAAAAAGCTCTCAAGTTGAGGCCAAAATGGAGGGGATATCCCACGCTATCCTGAGAGTCCACCTCTACATCAAGACTAACTCTCTATGCAAAGATAGGGAGCAAGCAAATATATTAGCAGGGTTACCGTGTTTTCCGTTTTGGAGTCCTCAAATAAAGTGTCAGCCCTGTCAATGTATTTGCTCCCTATCTTTAAAAGGAGAGTTTGTTTTGATGTAGAGGTGGACTCTCAAGATGGCGTAGGATATCCCCTCTATTTTGCCTCAACTTTGAGAGCTTTTTTTGAGCTTGAGAGTTGATTTCAGAGAAAACCAGTGGCACCATCGTGTTTCTCGCGAACTTTTACATAAGAATCAACCGTCAAATCGCAAATTCCTCACACATGCAACAGCTCCATTCTCGACGAAGCATCATTATAGCGACGCCAGTTATATTTACACATTATAGCGCATCCAATATGGTGTCACTGAGATTCGGGAAAAAGTTAGAAAACGAGGCCGTATTACTGCCGTACTAAGGAAAAACGCCGTATGAGCCTCCAGGCGCTGCCAAATTTCCTTTCGTAAATCACGCATTTTCGCATTTCGCATGTAGATATTTGTCTTCCAATTTTTTAGATAATTTTGCTTGGAATTTCACCAAAAGTTCCTGAAAATTTCAAGGGAAAATATACACGGCTTTCCTCAAAAATAAACATTTGATCGAAGGAAATTTGGCAACTCTCGAATGTTCATGCGGCGTTCCTCCTTAGCACGGCAGATTATCTCTCTCCGATCCCCGAATGTGTTGCTCACGTAACCCTAAAAGTACCACTACGCATAAGACAAACGAAAACCACACAACACGGAAAAAAGCGAAGGAAAGGAAGCGCGTTGATGACGGCGTAGAGATACAACTATTCGTGCTTGATGGATGCCCGTGTTGTATCTGCAAAATTGAAGGCGCGATGGCGCGAGGCTTGAACTCGCAATGCTCCGCTTTAAGCTGCCAATAAGATGCCGCTCATATTCGGGAACAAATTACAAAACTAAGCTCGAATACGCCTCTGCTATCTTCTGCTGTGTTGACACTCGATTTTTCTGTCCTTAGATTTGACGTCTGATTCTTTTTTTAAGAATTTATATTTGGAGATGTATTAATGTAATTATGTAATTGTAATGTGATTTTATTTAATGTAGAGCTCGTACGTTTCCATCATGTACCTTGCCGTGCTAGGGAAGAACGCCGTATGAACATTCGAGAGTTGCGGAATTTCCATTGATAAAACATGTATTTTTTACGACATTTATGCACATTTTTCTTTGAAATTTTCAGATATTTTAGATTAAACTGCTCACAATATCGTCTAAAAAATCAGGGAAAACATATTCACAATTTTCCTCGTAAATTCGGTTTTGATTGAAGGAAATTTGGCAACGTTTGAAGGCTCATACGGCGTTTTTACTTAGCACGGTAGTACCCCTGACAGAAACGCACCAAGTCGCATTTTGGAAAGGAATGAGTGGTGATAAGTATTTAATTCGCGTCGTTGTATATTTTCCCTTGTTACCTTGTTAAAAACTCCAAGGCGACAAAAAATATTTGGAACTTGAAAATAGTGATTAAACCTGGTCTTAAACATTTAGTCTTGTGGAGGGATGAAACTTTCAACCTCAACTCATCGGTTCAAATTTGCTGTGGCTTTATGCGCTTTTGGTAAACACGGTCCCTAAATTTATTTGACAAACAAAATTTCACTGCCAGTCTGCAGATTCCAATTCCAACCAAGATGGCTAAGAATGTACATAAATGAGCGTTCTTCCGCAAAATGAGTAAATTTATGCAAAAACTAAGTCAAATACGTGCTTTATAAACGATGGTTTGTAACAATTGTATTAGTAAATCGCTCTGGATAATTGAAATTCATAGGTTGGTTGTATATTTTTGGGCCCTAACTTTATTCGCGGAGGCATCGGTGAAAGCCTGATGGATTTTCGGAGTTTCACATCTGTCTATACTCTCGCTGTACAGGTACTCTAGTCTTGCCTATCTTCGACTGTGATGAAACTCAATTTTTTTCAATTATACGCTGATCATTTTTTTTACGATGTATTCAGGAACAATATGTGTGGCTATGGCCATATTAATACTAAATCGTGCGTTATTTCTAATTCCAGGACAGTTGGGAACGGTTGATGGCGATAACCAGAATTCTGGCCACAACGACGGAGCTTTGATTTGACTTTAATCAATGCTGAGCCAAAGGGTTTTTTTTTTTTTTTTTTTTTTTTTTTTTTTTTTTTTTTTTTTTTTTTTTCCATCGCCAAGCTCGGAACTCAAAGTGACATCGTTACCAGCCGAGGTCACCGCGGATGGTGTCGGTGGCCGAATTCAATTTCAGCTGCCCCCATTGAAACTCTATTACGCGGGCCCTTCAGCTCTCGCTATGTTGTCGGCTATCGACCCCCCCCCCCCCCCCCTTTCCCGATCGGGAAAATAGTCCGTTCGTCCCCTCTAGATGAGGGATTTTCCACAACGGGGGTTTCAAAATTTCTGCTCCATGACTTCGTCGAAAACAAAAGTGATGCTGATTTAACATTCTGGATGTAAAAAATTGTGCGAGAACTCACAAAGCGCAGAATTAACAACCGCTTCCGCAGTTACTTTAGCCATGTTAATGTAAAACTAACTGCTGTGGTGGTTAATTCAGCGTTTTGTGAATTCTCGCACTCTTTTTTTACATCTGGATTGTTGAATCACCGTAACTTTTTTCAGTGTTGCACCTCCATGGCACTTTTTCAGCGGTAACATATTTCGCAAGAACTCTGTAACATCCTAACAATTCGCAAAAATTTATAAATTTATAAACAAAATCGTCTACTTTTTGGAAAGGTGTCTGTGTTGAAGTAAATGATCTTCGGATGAGTGCTAAATAGTATACAGCCATTTAAAATATAAGTTAAACAAGTGTGATGGGTGTGCTCATAAGATAATACTTTAACGGAGAAAAAGTTGCCAAAGGTGGGCTACAATGTCGTGATGATCATTGCATACTTTTTGACACGCCTGGTAATCATTTGACCATCATGATGATGTTTTATATTTACTGGAGAACAATTGAATTATGTGTGCCACCGATCACAAACCATCCTAAAGTAGTGAATAAAGGGCGATTTATGGTTTACCTTGCGACAGTTCAATTTTGAATTTAAGGATGTTGAGAATATTGTTTCCTTACCTAAAACAGAAAACGTATGGAAAAATTAGTTAAATCTCAGAGCATTCAACAAATAAGGACTGTGTTCAACAAAAACGCATCAAGCCACAAATGGACCGCGTTAAGCAGAAATGAACCATGCCACGTCAGCCATAGTCAAATTTAACTGGGAAATGTAATTTTTTACATGAAAACGATTGTGCGGATTTTTGTGCAAATTTCAGTGAATGTTCTGCGTAGTACATAGCGAATTCATTCTGGAATGAAGCAAATTCCATTACATTTCCAAAGGAATCCGCGCACATGTTATCTTGTAAAAAAATTCCATCGCCCAGTTAAATTTGGCAGTAGGTGATGTGGCTTGGTTTCTCTCTGCTTATCGCTGTCCGAGTACCTACTGAATTTAGAGTAAAACGTTCAGGAAATGGGAAGCAACTATTCGAACTTCAAAGAAGCCATATTGCCTATACGCGTATTTGAAGGCGATTTATTCGCGGTGATGTACACAACAAACTCGCATCTTTTTGGCTGCACAAATAGACCGCGTTAAGCAGAGAGGAACCGAGCCACATCAGCTATTGCCGAATTCATCGGACAGTTTAATTTTTTACAAGAAAACGGTTGTGCGGATTCTGGTGCAAATTTCAGTGAATTTTCTGCATGGTACGAAGCAAAGTTTTTTCAAAATAATCCGCTAAAACATTCTCTTGTAAAAAAGTAAATTTCCCTTTCACATTTGGCAATAGCTGAAGCGGCTTGGTCCCTTTTTGCTTAACGCGGTCCAAATACCTTCAAAATTTATTGTTAGTGTGAAACGCTCAGGCGATGGGGAAGCAACTATTCGACCTTCAAAGCAGTCATATCGCCTATACGCGTATTTGAAGGCGATTCATTCTAGGTGATTTATACTACAAATCCGCATCTTTTTTGCTTGAACGGGAGTCATTGCATATTCCGCAATCCGGGCTAGTGCGAACGGCGCGAAAAAAAAAAAAAAAATCAGAAAAATCAACGGGAGCTCGCAAATGGGTTCGGCGAAAAAAATTCAAATGGTGGATCTCTTTGGCCGCGGCATCGGGAACGGGCGATTCAATTAAAGCGGACAAAGGTGCCCGGGATTAAATAACCCCCGCCGGCGGTAGAGCGGCCCTGGCGCACAATGGGTCGAGTCAATTGGAGAAGTTGGACAAAATGTGGAAACTTTCAAAGCTTATAACTCCGTCAAAACCAAATTTTGAGGTTTTAAAAATGACTCCAGTTGTGTCCTCTCCAAATTTCCTTATAAACGCAACTCTAAAAATCTTAAATTTGACGAAATAAACATCAAAATTTGCAGTCATAGAAGTAAAATTGGATGGCATTTAGCAAAAAGGAACCAGTGCAATTACAATGTTATAAAAATGGTGCCTCTTAATTGATAATTAATGATTATCTGGAAAATCTCTCAAAATAGCAAATAATGATGGAGTTTTTTAGTCATCGTGCGTAAAAAGTTCAGCTTAAAGCTGATATCTCATTACAGAGGGAAAAAGCTCACACACAAACAGCGTATCTCTTTGAGGGAAAATTGTGCTTGTGTGTGAGCTTTTTCCCTCTGTAATGAGATATCAGCTTCAAGCTGAACTTTATTCGCACGATGGCTAAAAAACTCCATCATTGTCTTACCTGTGCGTTTACCGCACACTGAAAAAAATAATCGGTGGGATTTACCAGAGTTTGGGTGTTATTTACCATACTGTCTACTTGATTTTTTACACAGTGAAGCTGCAGCATAGTTACCAATATACCGGTATGGTAAATAACACGATACGGCTGACACTATGCGACACAGTGCCAGTGTGGCGTTCCCGACTGACTAGTATGGTAATTTCAAGCATCCAGATGCTGCGACAAACCTTGTAGATTCTAAAATCCACTCATCTTATATTATTAAATGCTTTTGATGAAAGTCGTGGATATTTTACTTACATCTTACTTTTAGAAATTCCGTTACATACACAATCAATGGCAGTTAAAGACAGTTTCAACGAGAAATAGCAGATAATTGCTTCACTGATTTCAAGTAAATGATACCAAAACCATACTTGTTATTCGCGTTAAGGTATCATTTACAGACTAAATCAGATCCACGGAAAATTTAATTGCATATAATAAATAGATAGTTCAAAATATACCCACAAAAAGACACTACATGAAAATCCAATCGCACGGTTCACGGTGGGGCAGAAGCTGCCAAATTTTGCTTAAAGTTACAGTTAAACATCAATCCCACGCACATTTGTCTCTTCATCTGAGTATGTTGAGCTTCGAAAATTTTAACAAGAATATAGATATACCTACGAACGAAGTATTCAAAAATCACTTCTAGTCGATTATTTTCAAATTACTTCCGCACTTTTATGTTTTCGAAATGACTTTACACAGAACCGATATTCACTGGATTGCAGAACAACTTTGCGAAGGTTTTCAAATTTTCAGGATTCCTTCACTTTGCAAGCCAGATTCATTGTAGCAACTCCTAACCTCCAGAAATTGGTCGATACGAATAACGAAAAAATCTCAGAAAATGTATGTGGCAGATCAATATAGATAGATTCGAAGAGAAGACGGTAGCTTTAGGGACAATTCGAACACAAATTTGGGCAAATTACGCGTGGATTCACATGGATTAATATGGATCAATAAAACACAGCCACGGACTCCGACCCTCAACGTGATAAATTTATAACTGACAAACAGACAAACGAAAAATGGCGGACCACAGACCGCAGCGCAGTCAAGCGGGAGCTCTCACCACGCTGACTATACCAGTATGGTAAATTTAACCTACCAACACCATGACCAGTCGCATACAGATGCCTACAGATATCAAACGCAAGTGTTACCATGTTATTCCATACTTTTAACTCATCGTATGGTAAAAAATACCCAGCTGATGGTGAGAAATACCTAAACGATGGACAGACACACCTAACTGATATTTACAATCCGGGTATGGTAATTTTTATATCGAGTATGATTCTCACTTTCATCTAGATGCTTAAATCGACCATTATTTGGCTTTTTATCACCATATTTTTTTTTACTATACCATTATGGTCAATCCCACTTCCACTTTTTTTTCAGTGCAATCAGTTTATTTAAATAGCAAATAGGTTTTGCCCCCCCCCCCCCCAAAAAAAAAATATTTTAAAGGAAAATAAATATGTAAATTTTAATATTGTACATATATTGAGTATTTTTAAAAGAAAAGAACTAGTCGGATTACATTTTGCAGTAAGGAACCACTATTTCTGGCCCATTTTAGAAACAACACACATGCCATTGGTTTCCCTACGCGGATATGTATTGCAAAATGCAATCCAGTTGCACAACTTTGAAAACACTGTAATTGCGCTGGTTCATTTTTGCTGAATGCGATCCAATTGGACTACATTTTGCAATTTGGAACTATAAATTCTGGCCTCGTTTAAAAACAACGTATGTTCCATTAGTTTTCCAATGCACATAAGTGTTTTCTCTGACGAGCCAGAATTTATAGGTCCAAATTGCAAAATGTAGTCCAATTCATGTTTGACTTCTCCTACCGACTCGATCCACTGTGCGGCGCCTGCTTATTCGCGACGGGAAAAAACTGGAGCTTTGCACGGAAACAATAAAAGCGGGAAAACAAACAGCGAACGGGGATCGGGACTCAGGGTCGGGACAAAACAATCATTTCCGAATCAAATTGTTTCGTGTGTCACCCTTAACTTTGGCCTACCTCCCCCTCTCACCCTCCGAGCCCCCCAGGCACGCGCCCCATCGCACCGGAGATGCAAAGTGGAATCTCACGGAAAGAGAGGAGGAGCGCAAATTGGCCTACTCCCGGAATCTCGAGATTTTCCGATATTAACAGTTGATGACGTATAGTTTATGGAAAAAGTAATGTGTTCCTGAGTTGAATTGCATTTTTCAAAAAGGAACCAGAAGCATCGCAATGATGCTAATATTGTGTAACTTCATCCTTTGAAATTAAATTACTGAAATCATGAAAAAAATGATACTTACATGGTAATTTTTGTCTTAAGTCTACAGTTTTCAGCGAGTAAAATAGAAACTGTTATTGAATAATTAGGCTTTTCTTAGAAGACAAAAGAAGTTGCATACTCTTAGCAACATTGCAACGCTTCTGGCTCCTTTTTACAAAATGCAATCTAGGTAATCAGACTTTTAAAAATAATAGCTCCTTATGTCCTTATTGCGAAATGGACTACATTTTGGTCACAAAAAACCAAACAATCTGCAACCAGACAAAGCAGTTTCGAGAAAAATGTGATGATTTTTTTAATCTGAGATGTTCTGAGTTTTCCGGAATATAATGCAACATTAAAGGCTCTTCTGAATCAAACATGAACAGACTTCAATTAATTGGAAGAAGTTTTCCATCAAATTCCATCGAATCCGATGTTAGGAACCATACCGGAAATAATCGAGTCACTAAAAATTTACCGTCATAGTCTTACATCCCATTTTACGAGCACGGTCCAAGACGGTTTAATTGTAAATACTTAACTTGAAAAGAAATTCCATGACTATAGAACTTCGTCGCATTTCTCTTCACGAATCATTCATTCGGGAGGCAACTAACGTTAACCTCCAAAATATTCTTACAAAACGCTTCAATGCGATTGATTAAATCGGAAGTACACTGAGGTACTCACAAAAGGCTTCCAAGAAGGTCGTAATGACGGCTGTTTCGTAAATCCGTAAGCCCCGACACGTAGCGGAACTATAATCCGTCAGGATCAGGAAAAACGCAGTATAAACCTCGGATCTTTGCCAAACCTCATCCGATACTCGTAAAATACGTTTCCTGTCAAAAGTTTTTACCACGCTTCTCATTGCGGATGAATTTCAGCATTCTGATACAAGTTTCATAATTAAAATTTCACGTAGAACACGATGCGCACGATCAAAATTGCTGAAATCAACTCTTTACGAAGATATTTAATGATATTTGATGCGTGAATTCAAGCCACCCGCTCATGAAAACTCAATGCTCTACGTGATTCACATCGCGCGCTAAACGTTACCATGACAGTCGCTGCGATATAAAAATCTGACAACCTCAATCTTGACGCTTTGGCTCAGCTATAGCAAATAGCTAATAGTTTGAACAACACATGGTGGGAAATGATCATTGCTCGATTGAGAAGCTTGCTGAAACCGTTGTAGTGGGCAATTTGACTCAAGAAGAGCTTTGAGTTTCTTGTGAGCGGGCAGTGCAAATTCCTCGTAACCAATGTGAAATAAACACGTTAATATCTTCATTAGGAGTTGGTTTCAGTAATTTGTATTGCGCAAATCGTGTCCTATGCTAATGCTGGTCAAGAAACATGTATCAGATTTCTTAAATTCTTACCTTGTCTAGTGGTCCACAGTGAGCTCTAAGAAGTCCATATCGGTTGAAAAAAAATGCGGAACCGTCAGTGGATTCGGTTGAATTCAATCCGATCGGAAACAAAAAGGCGCTTAAAGTGAATCGCAATGTTGTTCGAGCGTTGAACTCCTTTCCGAGAAAGTCTTAGCATTTAATCAGTCCTCATTATAACACCCTAAAAAGTGTTAATTAAAAAAAGAAAGGATTCTGTAACTCTCCCAGCTGGGCGAGGGCTTTATCCGGAAAAACACGGATGCCGCCTGCCCAGGTTGCCATGTCGTAGAATAAAAATTGCACAGTTTGCCTCCTTCCAGAGAGAATATAGCAAGCTGGTAACCTATTTACCATCGCTCTTTAAACAGCTCCTTCCCTCTTTTGGGCCCAGATTTAAATCGGCTAGCAAATTAAGAAATACGGCGTTCTTATATTTCCGTTTTTGACCGTCTGTTGGAAAGAGGTAAGATTCGGAGTGTGCATTCCCTACAACGATGCAGCCACTACATAAATCTATGGAAAAAATATCACGCTACTTAGATTTTATTTACTTTAGGTAAATACAAAGCATAGAGAAAAAAAGGAGGTGTTTGCATTTCGGGCATCTTGGAATTTTTTGGATGATTTGATGACGTAGGTCGGTACAGCGACGTTTATCCTGTCGATTTTCTTGGAAATGGTGTAATTTAAGGAAACAAGTCATTTTATAAAAAGTGCTTGAAATTATATAATAAGTTGGTTTAAGTAAAAAAATCGGACATTATGGTCCGTTTTTCATATTTCGAATTCCGCATTTCGCTGGCCAGGTTGTACCGACCTACGTCACAGGGTAAACAAACCTCAAGATGCAAACACCTCCTTTTGTTCTCTAAGAATACAAAGTTTAAATGTAAAAAAAATAGAAGTTGTAAAGATGTTATTAAATCTATTCCACATTCAAGAGTTGAGTATCTTTCTCGAGAATTAACAGCTTTACTTTTGATTGTAACATAGATAATATTGATCAAACTCACTAACACTATAGAAATCATGGTGTATATTGCCGTTAAAAAAAATGTCAAATGTTAAAAAAAATGGTGGTTTTTGGCGTGTAACCTCGAATAAAACCCCTTCGATTACACATATAGGCAATTTGACTGCTTTGAAGTTCGAATAGTTGCTTTCCCATCGCCTGAGCGTTCCACACTAAATTGAGTAGGGTGCGGCTTGTCCTCCAAGCCCCTCATTTATGACAGGGCTCATATCACAATGGATATAGTTTCTTTTGATTTAAATGCGTTCCAATTTACGTTTCACTCCGGAAAAAAGCATAACTTGGCAACCATGCTTTGACTTCAATTAAATACGAAATGCCACGATCGAATGCTCAACTCCTTTCCGCGGGCGAACGAAACAAAAAATAAATATTGAAATACTTTTCTTCCCGCGGAAAGCAGCTCGAGTTTTAAGACGATTAAAAATGATTAAATCGTGGGAGTGAAAAGGTACTGAAAAGGGAGGGTGGTGGGAGGAGGGGATGCAACTTTAATTAACGCGTGCGGAAATAAATTGAATCGTCACGAGTTGCAGGCTTCGTTGGCAATTTTTCCGTTAAACTTTGTCCGGTCTTAGCTGTGAGTGGATCGGGTAAGTTGGAAAATATTTGTCTAGATTTGTATCACTGCAGTTTTAGTATTCTAGTACAGGCCCGCCACAAGGGGGAGGGGGATACTGGGTCCTTGGTACCGGGGCCCGTGACGCAGGTGACAAACCACTACGAATTCATGTGTAACCCTTGTCTCGTAGGGAAAAGTGAAAAAATTACCCTAAAAATTCCGCAAAAGGTGAATAAAGTTTCAAAAACACGCTAGGGCACTATAAAATTTTTCTTACTTTTTTAGAGATTTTCAAGATTTTGAGTATATGTAGAATGATATTTTTAGTAACTGTGTTTCATTTTCTTCCGTTGTCGGATGCTAAGAGGCTCCTTTCTGGGCATCCTCGACTTCAATGGCTTAACTTCCTTGCCATAGACGTACGAAAGGGGAGTCCAGGGGGGCCCGGCTCCCCATAGAATTGAAAATTATCATCTGCCCCCTCAAAAAAAAATTTATAGATGTTTTGAATGCATCAATTCGAAAGTTTTTGGTGCTGAAAGTAAACAAAAAGGCGTGATTATTCTGCAGAAATGTATGGAAAATCTCCATCATAAGAGCTTCATAATGCGTCCAAATAGATTTAAAATTTCAAAAATTTCCCCCGGAGGCCCCCCGGACCCCCCCCCCCCCCGTGCTAGGGGCCCGGGCCAGAAAATTGGTACCAGGGCCCGAGATGGGATGTGGCGGGCCTGTTCTAGTATGCGGCCGCCTTGTGGAACAAGTCACTAAGAGCGGTTGGACAATAACTTGTTTGGCTATTCCAGACGCACTGATTTTTTCCGTCTCACTGATATATTTTCGGAACACTTTATAAATGAAATTTTGAGAGAAAACCAATGGAGCCATGTTTATGCCTCTACGTCTAGTATTGGCGAAGATATTACCTTTTAAAGGATTCGATTTGTGTGTACAAGCGTGAAACACTCAGGCGATGGGCAAGCAACTATTCGAACGTCTAAGCAGTCAAATTGCCTATCCGCTCAATTGAAGGCGATTTATGTGCGGTAACTATAGAAATTCCTCCTAAAAGTTGAGTCAGGAGAGTGCAGAGCTGGGATTATCCGAGTTTCCCCAGTGTGCTCACGAGACGGGGAGTTTCTTGGACGAGGAGAGCGGTTAACTAGGCATTTAAAAATGTTTAAAATTTCGAAGTCAGGGAGTGTCAAATGCTCAAGGGATGGGAAAGCAACTATTCGAACGTCAAAGCAGTCATATGGCCTATCCGCTTGATTGAAGGCGATTTACTCTCGGTAGCTATGGACATTCCTCCGAAAAATTGAGTGCCGAGCTTAGATTATCCGAGTTTTCCCAGCACGCTCACGAGACGGTGAGGGGCGCGAGGGGTATCTTGGACGAGGAAAGCGGTAAACTAGACATTTGAAAATGTTTAATATTTCGAACTCGGGGAGTGTCTGGCTGCCTATTTATCTTAATCACGAGTATTCCCTCACACCGCGGATTCCTCCTCGCTTTGTTAATTCCCTCAGACCTCCATCGCATCCCCCGCTCAGTCGTTTCGTTCTATGCCCCGGCCCCGTCTGAGTGCTACCTTGTCTCGACTTCAGCTTCGTCACTCTTTTCATGATTCGCTCTTGTCATCGCCGACGACGGACGATTAAGTCGTCGAGCAGGCTGCCACATCGTGGAGGAAGTTTCACAGTTCTCCAGGTCAGGTTTTTGGACGGAGGAGTGGCGTAGCCACACTGAAAAAAAAGATTGGTAGAATTTATCATTCCTTCACGCTGTATTTCAAACAGCGTCAATTCAGAGTCAATTCTACCAGAAAAAAGGTAAACCGGTACCGTATCTATACACCGGTACAGGTAACCATTTTTCTGACAGAGTCGACTTTTAATTCACGCTGTGTAAAATACAGCGTGAAGGAATGGTAAATTATACCAATCTTTTTTTTTTCAGTGCACTTAAAGTCAAGTTTTGAGAAAATATGAAAAAAACATGATATCTTCAATAATTATTTTTATCGACGGTGAAATTACCAGATCACTTTTCTCGTTTGCAGCGTTCAAACATTCCCGCTCCTATTTAATTTTTCTGAAATAGGATAAAGCAATATCTTTCCTTGAAGTTTCCACTGAGTTTTCCCTCTTACAGAGAAGAAACATCATGGAAGTTTTGAAGATCTGATATCCATTTATAAAATGAATTACGAAACAAAGTCTCCATACGAGGTCTGGTAGTTTCACCGAAAATATTTCGATTCGAGAAAATTGACCAGTGCTTACATACATTCCATCACATTCCATAATAGGACCATCGTCACAAGAACAGAATAGGAGGAATTGGACTAGGAACTTTTTTGGTTTTCAATTTCGGTAGATACCCCCTTCCTCTTCAAGACAGCTTACTGCCGCCATTTTTAGCAGAAGTATGACAATCAAATAGCATGCGTGTTCGATGAAAAAATTAAAACTTTTAGTTTATGTCCTTATTCGAGGTTTTCATCATCAGAAAGCACCTTGCGCTGCTAGAGGTGGATCGGAACTTACTCCCTTTTCCCACTAATATACAATTATTCCTGTAGGAGGGAACTATTACGCTTTTTTATTCGTAGAATTTTCTCATTGAGTTGTTTTCCCCCAAAAATGCTAGGGAGATTAGCGTTGGTAAAATTTTACCACACGACAACAATGTCGGAGGAGAAAATTGAGCGGGCTTAAAATTACCGAGACTCCTTACCTCCCCTCCCCAAACCTCTCTTTTCTCTTTCCTTTTCCCACGCCTCTAAATAATTTTTATTTCCCGCCAAACCCCTCTCTCACCCCTTCGCCCGCGCTACCAAAGAACTCCTCTCCCCATTCAAAAGTCCCATTTCTCAATGGTCTCATCGCTGCCGAAACAAGAGGCACCTCCTGAATTTTTCATAAATCCGAGCAATTTTTCCTTCAATTCGACGGCGATGCTACGAAGACGCTGCCTAGCTATTAATAACGACTTAAATATTGAAACAGTCTGGATTCTTCTGTTATATCGTTGCACCGAAATTCGGGGCTCGAAAGTTCGCCCCCTTTTTTCGGGATGTCACGTCCCCGTGTTAAGGAGAAGAGTAGGCCTCGGAGGAACTTTGAAAGTGGTTTTAAGCTGCTCGCAGCACTAATGAGGCTGAAGCACTGAAGAAGTCCCATGTTTCAACGACGAAACGGGAGCTTGTCTTCAAAAAGATGTGCACACAAAAAGGACGTTAACTACTTGTACACACTTTGATATCGTAAAACGCAATGTCGCCAGCAAAACTTATAATTACTTTGATTTAAAGTTAGTTTTGTAAGACGTTAATTGTACACTCTAATACGCAAAAAGCCAGAGCAATTATATGAACACAGTATACAATTTTCAACGTTGAAATACACAAAATTGTATCTCGATTAGAATTTTTCATGATGTCCAGCCTTCATCATGTGAAAAAAATGAGAGTAAATGATACTTTTGACCTTGTGTATAATGTTATATTTATTTAGGGCGTAAATAAAAAAGTATTATATATAAATATGATAATTTTACATTATATATTATTATTTTACATAACGGCAGCTCAGGAATGAAAGTCTCCTCAATGCATATCCTGTCTTGTTTACACGTTTCAACCCCCCCCCCCCCCAAGCCATTGTTTATCTTTTTAGTGCTGCAAACAAATATGATCGACCCCTTACACTGTCAATTTATCGTGATCCATCATGTCGTATTCGTACCTGACGAAATATTGTACAGGAGAACCGTAAAGTATGAACTGAACAGTTGCTGCGTAGAACTTTTTTTTGACTTATGCATCCGTGCGGGTTTGGAAGGCATCAACTACCTTTCTCTCGTATAGTTCGAGTTTGGTTTTTCTACCACCGACGGAATTAAACGGCAACTCCAAATCCTCTTTTTGGCGATAAAAAAAAATTCTGTAAGCTAGGTATATAACCTGTAGGTGAAGTTTGTAACATAACAGGCCCATTACGATCCATGAACAGGGTCTAGGTTGCCTTCAACTTGTCGACTATGCAATTTTAACAACACACACGTCGAAATAGTTATCGCAATTAAGGCACTCCGCACGGCTCCGGAAAGTTGATGTGCCAGGTTATTAAGAACCGCATTCATTTCTGCAGTTTCACCTTCGCATGCGTTTTATTTGTAAAAATGCAAAAAGGCATTTGGAAATATGACAGACATTGGTATGTAAAAATTCGAGACAATAACGGTTCATTGCCACTGCCTTTTAGAGAGTAATCGTACTCGCTATCATTTAAACATATTTAAATCAAGAGAATCTATATATCCATCCTGACACGAGGCCTGGGATCTATAAGAAAACATGCATAAAATGACTCTTGTTTCAATAGATACAGTTCCTCTTGATTCAAATGTGTCCATTTGTTGATTATGGGCCGACTGCAGTGACAGACGAAAAGGAAAAAGCGAGGTTTATATCCACCATCGAAAAAAATTTGGACAGAACGGAAATTATCGAGATGACTGAGAAGACGAATGGAAAGAGCGAAGAAGTCATGACGGTTTGAGTGAGGGCTACACTCACCTTTCATTAATTTAACTACGGGTCTCGGACTTCCGTTCCCCACGAAATTAATCAAACACGAACTCTGATCAAACCTCGGTACCTTTTTCAGTCTCAGAAAGACTTACAGGGTGCCCCATAAGAGTAGATGTAACGCAAATACTTTGAAAAAATTGAACTCATCACAAAGTAGGTATACAATACTGCCGTGCTTAGGAAAAAACGCCGTATGAACATCCGAATTTTGAAAAATGTCCGTTTATAAAACATTCATTTTTGAGGATATTTATGAATATTTTTCATTGAGATTTTCAGATGCTGTGGATCAAATCCCGACATAAATTCTTTGAAAACCTGGGAGGAAAATGTTCACAAGTTTCCTGGGAAATTCTTTTTTAACAGAAAAAGTTTAGCAACGTATGGAGGCTCATACTGCCGTGCTAAGGAAGAACGCCGTATGAACATTTGAGAGTTGCCAGATTTCCTTTGTTGTAACATGTATTTTTGAAGCAATTTAAGCATATTTTTCCTTGAAATTTTCAGATATTTTAGACTAAATTGCCTAAAAATTTTCTGAAAATTTTGGGAAAAATTATTTACAATTTTCCCAGTAAATTATGTTTTTAGCGAAGGAAATTTGGCAACGTCTGAGGGCTCATACGGCGTTTTTCCTTAGCCTGGGAGAATGCAAGTAGGTGTTTCTGTAAAATTTCCCTAAATAACTACAACCACCCTGATGAAATTCTTATATCTGATCAATTTCAACCTCAGCTTTTTCTTAAAAACCGTCGAGAAAAATCCACCCATTCAATAACAGTTTTCACCGGTTCCAGAAAAGTTTGGAAACCCGCAATCGTCCTCTTTCAATCCCAACTGCGTGATTTCCCTGGACACCCTGTACAGTGTACACGTGAGCGGACCCACGACTGACTTATAAATTTCCACCTTTGGGTTTGCGATGCCCGATCCATCATTGGGGCACCCAGCATCCCCGATCTCGCGACGAACACGAAAGTGTACCCCCTCCCCTTCCTTTCCATCCACCTCCCCCCGTCGCTCCCCCATCAATCTCTCTCCTCCTGTATACAGCTCCATGGACCCGGACCGTATTTGTCGATTCTCCATTCTGTTGCCTAATCTTGTGGAAAAACGCTTGCATTATCGCCTTTATGAATATATTATTCCCGGAGATCGCCGGCAATGTTGCCATATATTGAAAAGTTCTACTGGATAGAGTCCTTTTATACCCAGAGTTACGACGACTCACTTTTGGTTGGGCTGAAAGTGGCCTAAAAAAAGTCCAATTCTGATTGATTCTCGCTCATGGAGTCACAAACGAGTGCACCAAGATGGCGGTGACTCGAATGGGAACAAAAATAATGAAAATATTACCTAATTGTGGTGTATCAAGAGTAAATTGTTATTTCCATCGGTCCAAAATGAAAGTAAATTAAGAAATTATTCACAAACCAATCTCATTTTCCTTTTAATTCATCAATTTTGTTGATGTTGTTGCTTTTGGATGACAGACATCGCAGGATTCCTTATCCTTATCCCTCAATATCGTTCGTTTGGGTGCACTCGTTTGTGCCTGATAATAGTCTGATAATAGAGGTGTCTTAACTCTGGGTATAAAGAACTCTACTGCTGGATATCTCGGCCGTGATAGCGAAGAGAGCAGTAAGTGCAAAAATGAAGTTTTGAGGAAAACGGGCTCAGAAGCGTCTGACCGGAAAATTGTATTAAAAAAAGCCTCCGTTCTTTGTTGAATTCCCACTAATCGTCCGGAAGACTCCTAGAAATCGTTTGGATGATTCAAAATCGACTGATTTTATTTCAATTATATAACAAGAGGGGTTTTCATTTTCATGCTAGGTTATTGTTAGGCAAGACAGCCGTGAGTGCTATCTTCTGCATACTTTCGTGGTTGCGTTTTGGATACACAACAAATGCATTCTCAGGTCAGAAATTCGTGGAAGAGAGCGGCAATTTACTTGAAAGCACAGTTTTCATTGGCTCTCCGGAGGAATATTGTCACTTACTGCTGTCTTGCAAAAAACTACGTCATTTTTTGCGCACTTACTCCTTTCTCATATGTCTCGTTTTGATACAATTAGGATGAGTTTCGCTGTTTTAGCAATTTCAGTGATTTCATCTGGAAGAGTTTGTGAGTGCCGATGCAATGGAACCCGAAAACTTATAGAATATTAAGATATCAGACAGTCATACTGGTGGAAGCATCCTTCATCTCTTTCCGAGAAAAAGCTATATTTGATTGGCGCAACCACAATATCGTGACTTTAAAAACAGACAGATCCACGTTGCTTGTTGTGAAAAATCGTGATGCCACTAAATTAACTTTCAAGTAATGTGTGCGGTATCAAGCGGAATTGAAGGCGGTTTACCGCGATTTGATTAAACACTGTCGCTCTCTTTGCACGCTGCTTTTACGAACCTTGATTAAAATTTGGTAGTATAATCCTAGACATTTTTTCTACTCCAAGGGGTACAGAGTACGAGAGGAAAAATTCTATGAGCATGACTAACTTTCAGATAGGTATGCGTCTACCTTAAAGTTCACAAGACTCGTGAAAGATTTTATTTTGCATTTTGTATTGTTCGTAGTAGGAAATCATGTTGAAGAGAGGCTTTGTTACAATAATAACCATATTGATGGTCGAAATTCTAAAGCACGTATCTCCGATTCCAACATCGTAGATTTCCTGTCATACTTTATGTTTTTTTGAAGAACTCTGGGAAAAAATTAGGTAGAAGAGGACATTTTTGAACATTCAATAGAGATACGTGGTTTCACAATTTGGCCATCGATATGGGACTTTGAGCCTGAGTCCTATGAAGAGCAACTTTGAATACGGCCCTTGGCCTAATCTTTCTCTCTCCTGAGTCTCTCCCTTTCTTTCAAGCCCGTTCATTTGTACATCAATCATTCCCTTTGCCCTCGGCAACTGTCTTCTACCTACTCCCCCCCCCCCTTACTCAACTCCGCCGTGAGTGCGTGGGTGATTTCTCACACGGATGCGGCCGCCAATATTTGCCGAGAAATTTATTACACGTCGGGAGTAAATATTTGCGCGATTACACACACGCTCATGTTTTTTTCTCTTCCCGCCGCACAAGGGATCGAATCAATAGGAGAGGTCGGACAAAATTTGGAAACTTTAAACGCTTATAACTCCGTTTATACAAAACTTTGAGGTTTTAAAAGTGGTTTCAATGGTTTCCTCGTGAAATTTTCTTCCAGAAGCACCCCTTAAAATTCAAAATGTGACGAAATGAACGTCAAAATTTGCAGTTTTAGTCAAAAATTTCATGTCCGACCTCTCCAATTGACTCGATCCACTGTGCGCCGCTGCGTGATTCGGAACTCCTGAGTTCATTAACATTCCGTCAGAAGGAGGGATAAGGCCGGTGAACGCTTATCGCGGAGTTTTCAAAAAAAATACTTTAATGGCGTAACGAGTGCGTGACAGGGAGAGATGCTTTTTAACGATGTGTCAGAATGTCAACATAATGCATAGGTGGATCCGAAAGGGGGACGGAAGGGAGGGTACGGGGGCCTCCCACGGGAATTCGTGGAATTTTTGAAGCATCTTCTATGAAGTTCGAGTCAATTTCGTCGTGAAAATTTACCAAATGTAAGCGTCTTTCTTTCTTATTTTTTCGATCCTTCCTCTTTCTTCCCTCTCTTTTATATTTCCTCCTTTTTTTGGGGGCGAACGAGGGGGGACGCCCCTTCCCCCCTTGGATCCGTCTCTGAAACACGGAGAAAAAAACCTCGTGCGTGGGACCCGAAGTTTAGGTCATATGGAACTCTGAAGTTTTCAGATTGAGCATCTGAACACTTAAGGTCTAGCTGTCGAGGTTCGGATCACACATCTGAAACCTCAGTTCTTACATATGAAGTACTTCAGATGTGTGAAACGAAGTTTTTCGGATGTGAGAACCGAAGTTTTTCGGATGTGAAAACCGAAGTACTTCAGATGTGTGATCCAAACCTCAGCAGCTGGACCATAAGTGTTCGTATGCTCAATTCGAAAACTTCAGAGATCCATATGACCTAACTTCGGGTCTCACGCACGAAGTTTTTTTCTCCGTGCAGAATGTCAGAAATCTAATCAAAATGACGATTTTAAATAGCTTTCTAAGACTTCTCAACGAGTATACGGCCTCTTCATTATTCACTTGTAAAACACCCTCCACAGGGTGCTAGATTCGTACAGACGTCAAAAAGTGAAAACCTTCCAAGAGCCGAAAGTGCCAAGGAGTGTCGCCTCCTTTTATTGTATGGTAAACGTAAAATGGACCACATTTTGCAGTTTGGAATTACAATTTCTGGCTCAGTTTAGAGACAAAATATGTGCCATTAGTTTCCCCATGCAGGTAAGTGTTTTATATGAGCCAGAAATTGTAGTTCGTTATTATTGCAAAATGGAGTCCAAAAAGTGTGGCTTATATACAGAGATAGGAGACCGTCACTGGCCTCATGGCGACCGGTGGAAGCTTTTTACTTTCGGGGACTCAACGTTTCCTTGTGTACAATAATTATACGTGGGCAACAGTCATCACCCATTTTCCGGCTGTTGACCTACCCGCTAGGTGGATGATACGCATTTGGGTGACGTCATGAGCCGTCAACAAGTTTCCCAAACTTCGGTTTGTTTGCAAAACGAAACTTCTAACACGTTGTTAACCATCGACCAAATAGGTTCGTCAACAGTTGAATGTTGAAGTCCCAAATGTAAAAGCTCCCACCATTGCCAAGATACCAGTGGAGGATTTTTTGTCTCTGCTTATAGGCACCCTGAATGATCATAATCAACCCCAAAAGTGTCGTCACCATCCCTTCCAGCAAGATTTATTTCCGAAGTAGCAACTCCGGGCAACAAATCACAAAAGTCGATATTTCATTCAATTGTTGATTCTGTGAAAAGTTGCTCCTTGAACCGCGACATAAACCTGCATCGACGGCGTGGAGGAGCATACGGTGAACATAAAATTACCACCCATAAAACGGTGCGGCGAACAGTCGTCTGCGATGCCGTGCTAAAGAAAAACGCCGTATGAACATTTAGGTGTTGTCCAATTACATCCGATAAAATAGAAATTTATCGGAAAAGTTGTAAATACTTTCCCTCAAAATTTTCAGACAATTTTTTTCGCATTTTGATCTAAAATATCTGAAAATTTCAAGGGGAAATATGCATAAATCGCGTCATAAATACCTGTTTTATCCGCGGAAATTTATCAATTCTCGAATGTTCATACGGTGTTCTTCCATAGCACGGCAAAGCGGGTAAAAAAGAGCTAAAAGAAATCAGAGTTTCGCGGTTATGACAGAGAAGATCGATGAATCACCGAGATATTACTTGCGGGTGTCGTCGGCTGCTTGTAAATCGCTTCTTTTTGTCTTTTGTCCCCCTCCCCCTCCCTCAAGGCGCCTTGTTTTTATTCCTTTTTAAATCCTCATTTTTAAAGTTAAGTGATTCTTTGTGTTGAACTTCTCACGATGGGATTTTCCGAGGTCCCTCCATAGCTTATTTCTGTTCTTTCGGAATGAGACTAACTTTTTTCTGTCATCTTTTCTCTGTACCCAACTTACACACAGTTGCCGTGGGTTGGCACAGTGTTCGAAACTCAGGCGTCAATGCGCCAAATGCGCCTAAGAAATCGGCCATGGCGCCTAAAAAATGAAGGCTTTGAGCCAACGTGGCCCCCAAAATTTGCCCCCCCCCCCCCTCAAAAAGAAAATCCTAATTTTTCTTATTAGCGATTTTTTTAAACGCGCGCTAAGTGCGCGTGGTATATAGGCAAAAAGTCAATTTGGTCCCTAAAAAATCTTCAATGGCCCCTAAAAATCAAGCTTGATGAGCCACATGGCTCCTGAAACTCGACGGTGAGTTTCGAACACTGGTTAGCACTCTTCCAGAACTCGCGTTATTTGGGGATCCAGCAACTTGGCAACATCGTTTTCTCTTCATTTAAACCCATGGAAATGTATTCTTGTTGGGGCCAGGTGCTCCGACAAGATCGATTATTAACATAGGTTTAAATGGAGGAAATCCGGTGTTGCCATTTTGCTGGGTTCGTCTCTGACTTTAGTGCATTTGGAAAAATTTGGGTCTGAGACTGGAAAGTAAATTGATGGCGTATCTTTTATTGCGTTGTTGCGTATTTCCACTCATATTTTAGCCTTCTCAGAACGGTAGCGAACAAATTTGCTTGATATTTCATGTGAATTTATTGCACTCATTCAAATTTGATATGATTGAGGAAAATTTCAAGAGAGAATAATGATTCATTTTCTTTAAAGAAATGAGAGTCGACTGGAGATTCTGGAAAGCAGCGACAGGGGTAGGCGGTTTCCAAATTTAACCCTTTAATTACAGCCTAAAAAGGAGGCATGGCCCATTTTCAGACTCTTGTAGACCTAGGTATTTCAAATCCTAGGATTTTAATTGTTTTAAAGCAAATGTTTCTGCCTTTTCTTCCACATCCACCAGAAAAAAAAATATATATATATATTTTCAAACAAGTAAAATCATTCTCAAAACATCGATTGAGTTAGCGAAAATGTTTAGGTACATTGAGTTGGGGTTTCTTAACCTCCTCCGGGGGCAAATCTGATTGGAATTCATTTTGCGATTAGGAACTACTGTCTTTGCCTCATTTTAGTAACAGTGTCTGCAGCATAAGTTTCCCTGTGCGGATAGGTGCCTTCGTGAACGAGTCAGAAATATTAGTTCTCTATTCCAAAATGTAGTCCAAATTTCAGTAAATTCGAAGTTTGTAAAATAGGGATTATGCATTCAATCGTGCTATTCGGAGTGTATTTTAGCAATTTTTGATGTGCTAAACGGGATTCACGTGTGATTTTACCGATTAAATAGTCTCTCGGCTGACAAGAGATCGTAATATCACACATTGAAATTAGCCCGGAGAAGCATTTAATAGTTTGGACGACAGGGGTCATTGCAGAGTGTAAATACGCCTTTATATCAGGAGGGCGACAAAATATCGTCATCTATTGGGAAAAATATCACAATGAGAAATTATTGGTTGACTGTGTTTGAAAATATCACTGAATTTTATCGGCAGCACAAAGAAAATTCAGTGATATTTTCAAACACAGTCAACCAACAATTTCTCTGTATAAAACTAAAGGTGGCGAAAATTTTTAAACGTCGCATGGCGCTTATGATACTTTGGCCGGATAGTGACGATATCTGCTCAACAGGATCTTTTGTAAGCAACACGCTTATTCTGCAAATAACTACGCTTTGCATAGAAATGATTCAGTCGTAATTTCAAAATACTGTCCAAATACCAGCTCATTTAACCTAAATATCCTTTCTCCCACGCGTATAAAGTTGCTTCTATTCGACCGGACCTTACAAAAATCGATTCCGTCTACAACTCTACCATGCTAAGGAATAGAACGCCGTATGAACATTCGAGAGTTGCCAGATTTCCCTCGATAAAACATGCATTTTTGACAACAGCATTCATGCATATTTTTCCTTGACATTTTCAGATATTTTAGATGAAATTGCCTACACAATTTTCTGAAAATTGTGGAAAATAATACAGCAATTTTGCGAGTGAATTAGATTTTTATCGGAGGAAACTTGGCAACGTCTGAAGGCTCATACGCCGTTCTTCCTTGGAATGGCAGCCTTGGACTATTACCTTGATCTCCGCTGAACTTTTACTTTCTTGATAAAGTATCAGACTGATTTGCATTTCCCGACCCTTGCCGGAGGGGCCCCGGCCGCCTGTAAAATATTTATTCCCCAAAAACGAAACGGATCGTCTCCAATCGGAAACAAATCTATTGTCCAGATGAGTCCCGGACGCTGGGATTCTCACGTTGCACAAAGCTCATCTAGAAAAAGACTTGACCCCTTCTAGAAACAACCCCTTCAATGTCCACCCCTCGAATGCGTTCGATATTGCTGAAGATTAAACTCTCCCCCCGAGGAATCAAATCTCACGGCGAAGGTCAAACGGACCTTTTACATCTTAGATGAGGGTCAGCGCAAGAGCATATTCGATTCCGTCCATATTAGAAACCTAATAAGTCCCCTCCCTGATGCGCCTTTATCTCCATATAAATGCCCATATTATGGAGCTCATCAGGTTATATGCATGTGAGGTTTTCGCATCCATCGGTTTATTTGAGACGTGACTGTGTCGCGGAACTCCCCACGGCAGTAGCGGGGACTCTCGAAAGTTGGCGGTACTCACTTTTGTCCATTTGAATGTGAGCAAAGCAATCGATATGTATCGATATTTTTGTCTCGATTTGAATCGATCATTTAGAACGGGTTTAGAGGAAGAAAAATATCGTTCCCATCTTGTTACTGTACGATAGAAACTACGCATTTCGTCGCTCCTCTGACGTAAGAGCGTACCTCGATTATCGCATGAGCCCTAGAAGGCATGGATCTATACGTAAAACAGGGCTCACAAAGAAATTGAGATACACCCTAACGTCAGAGGAGCGACGATTTGACCCTTTGTTCTGTCTGCGTATCGGATTTTATCGTCTGTTTTCTCTATAAGGTTTTTCAAGGAGCTCTATCTCTCGAGAGGCTTTCGATTCAAAATACTCATTCTGTTTGGGACTTTGGGGAATTTGAAGCAAAATTATGGGTAATCTGGATCGAATTGAGAGGTTTTACGCAAAACGGGGCCATTCGATTTTGCTTTGCTGGTGAGATTGTGCAAATATGGATGTATATCTTTCAGCAAACCAAATCCTCGTGATTGCGAAACATTTTTTTGAAATATTAGAAAAAAATGAACAATTAGGCAAGGGAAAACAGTAAACAATTTGATGGCTACGTTACTAAAACAAAGTTGAAGTATTGTTTTTTTCTTTGGCCGGTTTGATCGATGGCTTTAATGAAAACAATTTTTTACAAAAAATTGCGCTCTCACTTCTCCATACGGTTCAGAAGTCACTGGTGGTTGAGAATGGAACCAAGGAGGAGGATACATTCCGAGAGTTCCGAATTAGAATTTCAAGCGCGAAAGAAAACGCACTTTTTTATAAAAATATTTTATCCTTTGAGCTTGTTTATAGTCTTTTGCTTATGACTCTTTTTCCATTCGGAACCTATATCCTGCCGTCATAGGACATTTCGTCAACGATTTTTTGTCCGCGCACCTGCTTTTTCCAGTAATTTACGTCCATGCGTTTTTTCGACACGGGAGTTTTGGTCCACGCGCCAGTTGAGACCCAAAGTTAATTGACCCACATGTAAATACAAACGACAATTGCTCACAACGTTTTTGGATGAAAAAGTAAAATGTCTTGGAAGAATGAGGGTTTGCTTGTTTTTTTTTGTTTTGTCTGTTTGGTCCAACGGAGAATAATATATAGTTGAGAGTTTTGGTGAAAATGGGGGAGCGTCAATATTCCAAGAGACAAAATTCACTAAAACTCTCTGCACCTCTTTGGTGTGACAGGACTTAAATATCTGTCGAGATTTTCCCACCTTGTTATACCTGAACCGGATAAACCTCTATATTTACCTCAGCTAAAGACTCTTAGATTTTTCCAGTGTACGATAAGTATATTGATTTATTTTGCGAGGAAAGATCTGTGCTTTTAAAGGATGCCTGTCATTCTTAATACGTTCAATTTCATATAATACTGTGCAACACCTCTGTTGTGAAATAGTTACTTCAGGCGCCGCCGCACGGCGGGCGGGCGGCCAGCGCGGAACGCGCATTGGCGCCTACAAACCTAAGTGGATACTTCAAGCATTGTGCAATGCGTGAAGTATCCACTTAGGTTTGTAGGCGCCAGTGAGCCTCTCGCGCTGGCAGCACGCGCTCCGCTCTGTTAGGTTTTAATATTTATACTCGCATAGTCAGCGTTTTTTAACTCATGATTTTGAAATGTTTGCACACGCTGCATTGACTCTTCTCATTTAAATTGATGAAGGAAAAAATATGTATCAATTTATCAAAGGAGAATAATAATATAATGTGTGTTTTTTAAATATTGGTGGTTCCGTGTCAAATTTAATGATTTCCAAAGCACTTTAATTTTTTCTTTTACATTTTGTACTTTCATTGTGCTGCAGCGAGGTGTACGCGCAATCAAACGCTCAAAAATTGATGTATTTGACTCTAAAAGATCGATGTACAAATGGGTTAAAACTAAAGATTGCGTGCTTCTTGGTTTTTTTCCCTCTTTTATTCATTTTTGCAGTTTCTGTCGGCACAACTGCGGCTTAATGAGATTACTGTCGCTTGAAAGAGGTTTTACAAATATTTGTTGCGTTTTAAAAATATAAATGTTTTCAAAATGCAGTAATAATTTAGTAAAGAAAAAATTAAAAAAATAAAAAAGTACCTATACATATATAAGGTATATTGTATATCGAATATTTTAAGGGTAGAAATAAAACCAAATATTCACCAATGACAATTTAAAAAGATGATTCAAAAGGAGAAAATAATAACATTTCATTTAGGAAATGAGCAACCATAACAACACCTCCTTCTTTCTCAATTTCTCCAAAATGTCAATATAATTTTACATACCGACTAAAATATAACGCTTGGACCAAGTCACCGTTGTTTATTTTATGTGTGGGCGTAAACTACCGGACAAAAAAGGTGCGCGGACAAAAAATCGTTGACAGAATCTCCTGAGACCATATCCAACCAAAGACAGTATTTATATGTGTTGCAGGCAAATAATCAAATCAGGTACTACATAAAATGTCTAGGCAGATGATTAAATTTTGACCAAAAATTCTGTATTTTATGAGTCCGTAAATATTGAGATAAATTTTACTTCAAAGGCTAGAAATTATCATAGATACAATTGTATGATGCATTTTACAGCAAATTAATTCCAAGATACGTAAAACATTATTCATTCTAAAATTATTTAACTGTCAAAATTTTAATTCACGTAAGATTATTTTACTATTTACGTAGACATTTGAAAAGATGCCTGATTTGACATTTTGGCTGCTACATATACCGTCCTTTGGCATTGGAGGATACAGGCTCATTCACGGTCTAGGCATTTCCAAATCCCTAGGATTACGGACGAGCAAAAACTGTTTCAACAGGTACATTCCTCTCATTGACAATGCACGGTGACTCTAAACCTGACCAAGCCACAATTTTCTTCAGATCAGCAACTTTCACGTCCGAGACTGAATCCATTGCATGTTTAAGTCGCACAGTCAAAATAGGAATTGCTAATCGGAAAACACCTACCTACAACGGAAACCCCACGCAAATGTGCTGTTTTTGCGTGACATACTAAAGCGGTTGCGGTTTTATTGGAATTTCATAACGGGCCGCGGCAACGGCTAAACCGCGTTTTTCTCGCTTCCGCTGAAGTACCGAGGCTGTTTGCGTTTGATATTACGACAGCGGCGACGCTGACTCGACACAATTGGAGGATCTCTAAATGAGACGCCCCAGGCAAACGCCATGCTGTCGCACTTTCTCTCCTAGCTTTTTTTTAAAAAAGGGGTGCTCCGATCCAATGACGTCATTCATATCACATTTTAACGCATTCACGAGATAGAGGTCAATCCATATGCGAAGCGGTCACAGAAATTCAGGATTGGCACCCTCTAATTTCCTAGGATTTTCATAAACGATGGGGGGAATGGCAAGGCAAGAATGATCGATTATCGCTATTCCTCGTTGGAAGCTATGGTAAAGAATCGATTTTTAAGGTGTTTGCTGCGAACACTCTGTTTATCGATCCTTTTCCATGGGTTCAAATGGCAGATCAATCTATATATCGTAAAACACATTTCGCCACTGAATGGGACTCAGGTTTCTGCGCAAGGGAGATGTTGCATGTGTGAGGAATTTGCGGTTTGACTGTTGATTCTTCTAAAAAAGTTCGCAAGAAACACGATGGTGCCGCTAGTTTTCTCTAAAATCATCTCCTAAGCTCAAAAAAACCTCTCAACTTGAGGCCGAAATGGAGGAGATATCCCACGCTATCTTGAGAGTCCACCTCTACATCAAAACAAACTCTCCATGCAAAGATAGGGAGCAAATACATTGACAAGGCTGCCACTTTATTTGGGGACTCCAAAACTGAAAACACGGCACCCTGCCAATGTATTTGCTCTCTATCTTTGCATGGAGAATTTATTTTGATGTAGAGGTGGACTCTCAAGATAGCGTGAAATATCCCCTCCATTTAGCTTTTTTTGAGCTTGGGAGTTGATGTCAGGGAAAACCAGTGGCACCATCGTGTTTCTCGCGAACTTTCACAAAAGAATCAATTGGCAAATCGCAAATTCCTCACACATGCAACATCTCCTTTCAGATTGAAATGTGTACAATATCGCGGTCACAAAAAGTGGAGGAATCACACAACTTTTTTAGTAAAGTAGTACTTCATCAAAGGACATTTCGCACCGCCTGACGGTTCATGCGGCGTTTTCCCGCAGCACGACAGCATGTGTATTCTTAATGGACCACCAGACAAGGTACGAATTTAAGCGATCTGATACATGTTTCTTAACCAGAATTTTACGTAAAACACGATTCGCACAACGAAAATTACTGAAACCAACTCCTAATGAAGATATTAACGTTTTTATTTCACATTGGTTACAAGGAATTTGAACTGCCCGCCCACAAGAAACTCAAAGCTCTACGTGAGTCAAATCGCGCACTACAATGGTTTCAGCAAGCTTCTCAATCGAGCAATGTTCATTTCCCACCATGTGTTGTTCAAATTATTAGCGATTTGCTGAGCCAAAGTGTCAAGATTGAAGTTGAAGATTTTTACATCGCAGAGACTGTCATGATAACGTTTAGCGCGCGACGTGAATCACGTAGAGCATTGAATTTTAATGAGTGGGTGGTTTGAATTCACGCATCAAGAATCATTGAATATCTTCGGAAGGAGTTTATTTCGGTAATTTTTGTTGTGCGCATCGTGTTCTGCGTGAAATTTTAGTTAAGAAACATGTATCAGAATGCTGAAATTCGTACCTTGTCTAGTGGTCCATTAGTACTTCATCAAAGGACATTTCGCATCTCCTGACGGTTCATACGGCGTTTTCCCCGGCACGGCAGCACGCGTATTCTTAATTGGACGTATTTCTGTCAAACGGAACTATATGCGTTATGACGTGAACCCTCTTATGCATGTATTCTTATGGGTCTCGGGGCTCATGTCTTAATGCACATAGTTCCGTTTGATAGAAATACGTCCAATTCATCCCTTAACCTGGCGAGCTTGCATCCGAGCGGGAAAACACCGGAAAAGGAGCCGCCGTGTTTCGACACACGGAGTGATACGTCACGAAAATGAAGTGGAGCCCGTAATTAGGTAATTGCACAACTCCGGGGGATTCGCGGGAGTGTTTACTTCGAGGGAGGGCGCGGGGAGCTTGGAACAGAGGATGAGGGGGTGGGAGGGTAGGATTTAAAATCCGTTCTTATGCACTCAAGTCATTAAGCTACCTCCCTACGGTAATTAAAAGGCTGTACGATGCATGTAGGGAGCGGAGTTGTCTTTTCGGTCACTTAAATGCGTTTTCCCGCGAGGAATGAACCGTGCTTTGACGTATGTCAAGGCTTATGGATTTTAAAAGGTTAGTAAGAGGCTTTTTAAAGGGTGTTCGTAAGTTAAACCGCCGTACGGAAAAGAGGACAGACAGAAAATGGAGTATTTCCATTGGTCAAAGCGGGTGCGGTTGCAGCGAATATACGGGCATTAAATTGTTGACTTGTTGCAAATTCCAGCTACAAAAAAAGAGGAGTTTTGTCTCACAGAGTTATGTCTTACAGGGTTTGCACTGATTCCTACCACGGTCATCTGCATGCTCAGTTTTTTGTTTTAATTTTTACATTTTTTAGGTTTTGTTGTCCAGTTGAGAATGGGCATGTAATCGGCCCGAAACGTCCTGGTTTGTTTTATTTCTCCTTAGCCTTGTAAACCCATTTGTTTCTTGTATTTTAATATGTTTTTGTCCTACAGAAAATGGCTCCAAAATCACGATGAGCGCATCGGAAAAGTCTGAAATACACTCCAAACTTTAAAGAAATATGCGGTTTTTAAGCCTCCTGCTTGAAAAAGATACCTTGGCGATACTACGTTGCAGACTTCCTGTCATACTTTATTTTTTTAATGAAAAACTACTCAAAGGCAATCCTTGAAAACTGCCGTGATTATCCTTCTCTCAGCGAAGAAAATTCTGCGTAGACTTGGATGAATTGTGTCGATTTGTTTTAAAAGAAAAAAAAACAAAATAGGGGCGTAGATTTTCAAACACCGCAAATGAGACACGTGGTTTCGGACTTGCACCGTCGATATTTCTTAGGTAATTAATGAAGTTAGGAGTGTATCTCAGACTTTTCCAATGCGTTCATCGTGATTTTTGAGCCACTTTCTATGAGAAACAACTCCTCTTTTCGCTCTTGCTGAAGTTTGCAACAAGCCCATAAGGGCACACCATTTTCCCTTTGTTCATTTTGCCCATCGCTTTATCTATCAATGACAATAAACAGCCAAAGCGCTAACGAAGCCACTCAATTTTGTTTTGCTGGTTGAGATTGTGCCAATATGAATGTACATCTCTCAGCAAACCTAAATTTGTGTGCTTTTGAAACATTTCTTGAAATATTAGTTTTAAAAAAAAATGAAATATGATCCGAGGGAGAAAAGGTACACAATTTGATGGCTACATTACTAGAAAAAATTGAAGAATTGTTTTCTTCTTGGCCGTTTTGATCGACGGCTTTTGAATACAATTTTTTTTTAAAAAAATGTCGTTCTCGCTTCTCTATCTGGTTCCAAATTCACTAATAGCTGAAGATGGCGCCAATGAAGGATAAGCGTTCCAACATGTGTTCCAAATGGACCGCGTTTAATAGAAAGGAACCAAGCCACCTCAGCTATCGCCAAATTTAACTGGGCAATTTAATTTTTTACAAGAGAACGTTTGTGCGGATTTTTCTGAAAATTGTAAGGAATTCGTTTCGTACAATGCAAAAAATTCACTGAAAATTGCACTGAAATCCACACGACCATTTTCATGTATAATGAATTAAGTTGCCCAATTAAATTTAGCAATAGTTGATGTGGCTTGGTTCCTCTCTGTCTAACGCGTTCCAAATTAAAATGTTAAGTGCGAAAGGCCCACACTGCCGTGCTAAGGAAGAACGCCGTATGAATGTTCGAGAGTTGCCAAGTTTCCTTCCTCAAAATGTTTATTTTTTAGGAAAGTTATGAATATTTGTCCTTGAAATTTTCAGGAACTTTAGGTGAATTTGCGAAGAAAATTATACGAAAAATTGGATGGAAAGTATACAAAAGTTTACCAGAAAATTCGTGTTATATCAAAGGAAATCTGGCAAAGCCTGAAGGTTCATACGGCGTTTTTCCTTGGCACGGCAGCATAGGATAACTCAATTTTCCCCTTGTCCATTTTGCCCATCGGTTTACCTATGAATGTCAATAATCAACCCTCTGAGCTGGCAACCGTGGCCAGGCACGCTTTTGAAAGTTACTCGGTGAGTAATGTAGTTGGGACTACTTCCGGACGGTGCATCTCTCTTTGTGTAGCCCCCCGCATCGTTCTCAGTTTTTTCACCAAAGACACGGCGGGAAAAAAGTTGCTGCGAGAAAAAGTTTGAAATTCTGTAAAAGAGCAGAGGGGGTCAAGAGCAAGCTTCATTACCAAGCGGCACTTAGTTTTACGTCCAGCGCAACTTGGTAGTATAAAGGCCGGGGGCACTTGTCTTTAAAGAGGAATTAGATCCGTGATGATCTTTTGAGCCCTCGTTATACGGCTGCACTTACAAGAGCCGGCCCACAGTGGATCTAGTCGATAGGAAAGGTCGGACGAACTTTGAAGATTTTAAACGCTATTAACTCCGTCCATACAAAACTTTGAGATTTTAAAAGTGGTTTCATTAGTTTTCTGGTGAAATTTTCTTCCAGAAGCAACCCTTAAAATATGACGAAATAAACATCAAAATTTGCTGTTTTAGTCAAAAATGTCATGTCCGATCTCTCTGATTGACTCGATCCACTGTGCAGGGACGGGCCTGCATTACCAGCGAAACAGCGGCGTGGCGTGATTTGCGATATATCGATTGTTATGCCATTTAAACCTATGGAAAAGTATCGATAGACAGGGTGTTTGCAACGAACACCGTAATAATCGATTATTTACCACAACTTCAAATGGGGAAATATCGATAGATCGCAAAGCACGCCTTGCCACTGCAGCGAAATTGATTTTACTTCAAACATTGAATTGCTCGTCGATTTGTCGATCCCCTCACGAAAGAGCGCAACTACATTTTAGAATGGACCACTAGACAAGGTACGAATTTCAGCATTCAGATACATGTTTCTTGACCAAAATTTCACGTTAAACACGATGCGCACAACGTAAATTACTGAAATCTACGCCTAACGATGATATTTAATGTTTGTTGATGCGTGAATTCAAACCTCCTGCTCATGAAAACTCAATGCTCTACGTGAGTCACATCGCGCGCTAAACGTACCATGATAGTCTTTGCGATATAAAAATCTGGCAAACTCAATTTTGACACTTCGGCTCAGTTATAGCAAATTGCTAATAGTTTGAACAACGCATGGTAGAAAATGAACATTGCTCGATTGAGAAGCTTGCTAAAACCGCTGTAGTGCGCGATTTGACTCACGTAGAGTTTTGAGTTTCTTGTCAGCGGGCAGTTCAAATTCCTCGTAACCAATGTGAAATAAAAACGTTAATTACTTCGTTAGGAGTTGGTTTCCGTAATTTTCGTTGTGTGAATCGTTTTCTACGTGAAATTCTGGTTAAGAAACATGTATCGGATCGCTTAAATTCGTACCTTGTCTAGTGGTCCATTGCTAAACTTCGCTCCACAGATGGTGTATATTTCCCTTAAAAGTCTTGGGCATTTTTAACTGAAAATTTTCCAACTGAAAATTCCCCCACGAAAGAACGTAACTACATTTCAATGTTGCTAGACTTTATCTCTCATAAATGGTACTTTTACCTGGATAATATTAGGCATTTCTAACTGAAAACTTCCTTGATTTTTTTCCTGATCTCACGCAAACATCACGAATATTTCAGGAGAAATTGTGCAGGTAAATTCTTGCAAAACATCTAATCGTTTGATTCAATCTCTCAACCTCGAAAAGGAGTTAAATTTTTTCGTCCGAGAAACGACGAAATTGGGTGCGTTTTCTGTTAGGTCGGTGTTTTACATGCATGTTGCCTGGAAAAAAATGACAAGTAGAACAGTATCGGCATTCCATGTGAACAGTTCATCCCTTTTTGCCGATACACCAGCTTGCTAGACGCGCGTCTAGACGTGAAAATTGGGATCCGACCCTACTTTGAGCGAGTTGCAACCTGATTGGCCACGGAGATTGCCGAACATGGTCGAAAGTCTACTCGCCCTACAGGACGCGCGTCTGGCTCGCAGGTGTATACACTGAAAAAAAATTCTCGGCGTTTTTACCAAGGTCCGTTGGTACCTTTACCATCTCATTTTTTACCAATTATTGGTAATTTTACCAAGACAGACTGGTAAGCTTACCTTAAGACCGGTATTTTTACCGTTTTTTTCAGGTAAGAATACAACTTTTATTGGTAATCAATTCCCGGTAACTTTGCCATTTTATCTTGGTAATTCTACCACAGTCGATAAATAATATTGGCGTTTTTACCAAGGTCCAGTAAAATTACCGAGAAAGTTCAATAATTTTACAGAGATTTCTCGGTAAAATTACCGATTCCATAAATGGTAATTTTACCAAGAAAAAACTGGGATCAAATAGAACCCTGAATTCTTGGTATTTTTACCCTTTTCTTAGTAAAGACACCGAGATTTTTTTTTCAGTGTA
Organism: Bemisia tabaci; assembly: GCF_918797505.1. Taxonomy (NCBI): domain Eukaryota; kingdom Metazoa; phylum Arthropoda; class Insecta; order Hemiptera; family Aleyrodidae; genus Bemisia; species Bemisia tabaci. The sequence goes on from NC_092801.1 coordinate 30,736,465, forward strand.
CGGAGATTGCCGAACATGGTCGAAAGCCTACACGCCGCACAGGACGCGCGTCTAGCTCGCAGGTGTAACTGGCACTCTGGATTCAATGGTGTAGGGTGAAGGAAGTTCCTACCTGTGGCTGGAGTTACTGGAAGCGACGCTGTTGTTGCTGCGGGAGCGGCGGCTCTTGAGGGAGTCGCCGCGGTTGACCACCTTGTTCCCGGTGACGGTGAACTGGCGGAGGCGGTAGTACTCCTCCTCCACGCCCGTGTTCGGCATCGAGGCCACCCTGGAGCGCTGCTGGGGCAGGCACAGGTAGTTGGGCCGCAGCCCCCCGGGGCCGCCCCCCGAGCGACCGGGCGTCTTCACCGACTGCGACCGGCTGTGGTGCGAGCACCCGTACCTGCCAACACACCGAAAAGAGCGGATTAGGGGGCCATCGGACATTGCAGGCTCGAATTATCCAGGGATAAGGGACAATGGAGATGTTGCATGTGTGAGAAAGAGGTTGTTCCATCCCCCATTAGATTTGGCCCCCTATCAAATATGATCCATCTTTTCAGGAGTGATACAGTAGCATGCGAGACGTTCAAATATGGCGGTCATTTTGACTTAGGCCCCCCCAGAGAGGGGGGGCGGGGGGTCAAAGACAAAACCTTCAACTGCCTATAACTTTTGAACGAAAAATCTGATTGAGTTGAACTTTTTTTTAAATGAAAGATCTCAAAAAGATCTATCTGCTGATACCAGGAAAATTGAAAAAAAGTTAAATTTAATGCAAATTTTTAGCAATTTTTTAATTTTTTAGGGGACAAAATTTTCAATTTTGTCGTGTTTCGGCACCGCGCAATGACTCCACTAAAACAAAAACCAGTTTTTTAGATTCTACACTCAATTTCCTGTAAGATGCAAAAAACCGCATCTTGGGGAAACGTTTAGATCGCGAGCTATGGCTCGTCAAAGTTGGCCCCGCGCTGAGCGCGCGCCCCCTGCGCTGTTCGCATATCCTCTACGCGTCTGCCACCGATCCTGTTGCCCCTCCTCCCCCTTCCTAAATGCAAATTAACATTCTACTACCCAGCTTTCGTATATATCTGCGTTATAGGTACGTGAAAATCTCAGCAAGTTCGTGATTTCCAGTGGAATTGATGCTTTATTTCGCCCCCCCCCCCCCCCCCCCCCAACCCGGCCACTGGCACTGAAGTGTGCCCCTGCCTACAAGTTGTAATAGTTTTTTCTTGTGTCTAACTGGAGGTATTTGTTTTCTAGATTACAGGCTAAGATGAACAGAATAGCGCAAAAAACAATAGCGAGACTGAGAGAATGCGTTCCTTCAATTGCGATTTTGGTATTCAAGACTAGCTTTTTATTTAATTTCTTTAAGAATACTATCCGGGATTTTCTTTTGAAATCTCCAATCGAAGGCTAGGGTTATTTTGTGTTTTACACCCCATACTAAATAAACTGTTGAAATCGTTCTCTATGTTTATGAAACATTTGAAAATGATCCATCATTTCAGTCAGAAATGGACCGCGTTTAACAGAAAGGAACTAAGCCACATCAGCTACATATACAGGCTAAGATGAACAGAATAGGTATAAAAATAGTAATTTATTGAGTGAATTGAAAGCAGTTACACAAGGATACACACAGGTTACACAAGGAGGTTGGGAGGTGGGATAAAAATTACCTCAATTCGATCTTGTAGTCACAGGGTGCTACATCAGCAAAAACATGTAACAAGAAAATTTTTATTTCTTTTTCGCACAATATTTGGAGCACAGTGGCCGGGTTGGGGGGGGGGGGGGGGGGAGGAGCGAAATAAAGCATCAATTCCACTGGAAATCACGAACTTGCTGAGATTTTCACGTACCTATAACGCAGATATATACGAAAGCTGGGTAGTAGAATGTTAATTTGCATTTAGGAAGGGGGAGGAGGGGCAACAGGATCGGTGGCAGACGCGTAGAGGATATGCGAACAGCGCAGGGGGCGCGCGCTCAGCGCGGGGCCAACTTTGACGAGCCATAGCTCGCGATCTAAACGTTTCCCCAAGATGCGGTTTTTTGCATCTTACAGGAAATTGAGTGTAGAATCTAAAAAACTGGTTTTTGTTTTAGTGGAGTCATTGCGCGGTGCCGAAACACGACAAAATTGAAAATTTTGTCCCCTAAAAAATTAAAAAATTGCTAAAAATTTGCATTAAATTTAACTTTTTTTCAATTTTCCTGGTATCAGCAGATAGATCTTTTTGAGATCTTTCATTTAAAAAAAAGTTCAACTCAATCAGATTTTTCGTTCAAAAGTTATAGGCAGTTGAAGGTTTTGTCTTTGACCCCCCGCCCCCCCTCTCTGGGGGGGCCTAAGTCAAAATGACCGCCATATTTGAACGTCTCGCATGCTACTGTATCACTTCTGAAAAGATGGATCATATTTGATAGGGGGCCAAATCTAATGGGGGATGGAACAACCTCTTTGCGATTTGACTGTTGATTATTATCGTCGATACGAGCCACACATTCGAGCGCTATTGTCAAACAGTGATGAAAAATCAGCATTTTACCCACCCATGCTGCCGTACTAAGGAAAAACACCGTATAGGCATTCGAGAGTTGCAAAATTTCCCCCGATAAAATGTTTTTTTGAAAAAGAAAGTTACGCATGTTTTTCATTGAAAATTTCAGGTATTGGAGATGTTGCAATTGTTGCATGTGTGAGGAATTTGCGATTTGACCGTTGATTCTTATGTAAAAGTTCGCGAGAAACACGATGGTGCCACTGGTGTTTCCTGAAATCAACTCCCAAGCTCAAAAAAAGCTCTCAAGTTGAGGCCAAAATGGAGGGGATATCCCACGCTATCCTGAGAGTCCACGTCTACATCGAGACAAAATCTCCATGCGAAACGATAGGGAGCAAATACATTAGCAGGGTTGCCGGGTTTTCAGTTTTAGAGTCCCCAAATAAAATGACAGCCCTGTCAATGTATGCACCCTATCTTTGCATGGAGAGATTGTCTTGATGTAGAGGTGGACTCTCAGGATAGCGTGGGACATCCCTCCATTTTGGCCTCAACTTGAGAGCTTTTTTTGAGCTTGGGAGTTGATTTTAGAGAAAACCAGTGGGACCATCGTGTTTCTCGCGAACTTTTACATAAGGATCAACACCCTGGTAAAAATTGGCAGTTCAATCCGTGTTCCAAAATACCATAGACCTACAACCGGCTGTAGTATTTCCAATAGCTTCTATAGCCGGCTACACAATTTCTTATAGCCTTTTATAGCCGATGGCGATTAATCAACAGCCTGGCGATAAAGTGTATGCTAAACCTTACTAATTACGGATGCTAGGACTTAGTGAGTTTTTGGACTACCGCTCTCTTTTTGGGCCGTAGTACATAGGGTGTCCCAATTTGCGAGGAAAGCTCCGTACTTTTGAAGGATGCCTGCCATTCCTGATATGTTGGAGCGCCTTCAATGTCGTATGATACTGTGCAATACCTCTGGTGTGAAAAAGTTGCTTCAAGCGCCGCGGTACGCTGCGGCGCGGCGTACGGGCAGCCAGCGCTGAACGCGCATTGACGCCTTCAAACCTAACAGGGATACTTCACACATTGCGCGATGCGTGAAGTATCCCTGTTAGGTTTGTAGGCGTCAGTGCGCCGCCGCGCCGCTCTGCTTTGTGTTGGGCTCTAATATTTAATTTCGCGGAGTTAGCGTTTTTCAACTCATGACTTTGAATGTTTGCACACTCTGTATGGATTATTCTCATTTTAATTGATGAAAAAAAATATGTAGTAAAGGAAAATATAATGTGCGTTTTGTAAATATTAAAGCGATTCCGTACAAACTTAAGGATTTACAAAGCACAAGAATTTCTACACAATTTCTTATAGCCTTTTATAGCCGATGGCGAATAAGCAACAGCCAGGCGATAAAGTGTAAAGCCCGGCGATAGGAACTATAGCCCGGCTGTATAATTTTTATCGCTTCGTGTAGCCCGGCCGTATGATTTTTTCCACTTTCTACAGCCAGCTATATGATTTTCTATCGCCCTCTTCAGTCGGCTATAAGAACTCCTATGGTATTTTGAAACGCAGCTCCTATCGCCAATTTTTAACGGGACAGTCAAATCGTAAATTCCTCACACATGCAACATCTCCATTCCTCCCAACGGACGATGGACCAGTAGACAAGGTACGAATTTTAGCATTCAGAGAGCTGATTGTTGAAATTGAGGGACGAAGCGATAAGGAAAGAAGACATAAAGAGTATGAAGCGCTCCTATTTTCGAGATGTGTCGTTCTTACAGAGAGAAAATGATGGACTAGTTATAGGGTTTTTCATGGGGTGCCGTTATTTAGTCCATTATTCACCTCCTTTGCCCATTACAAAAACCCGCTTTTACCAATAGGATCCCACCATTTTGTATTTTGTCATCTTCTTCTATCGCTTTGTCTCCCAACTCCTGCAATTAACTCGCTGATCATTCCGGGTCTACTCGTCCACGGAATCATCACCTACGTGATAAATCACCCAGACCTTTTCACCCACAACTCTTGCAACCCATAGCATTCATACCCAATTGCACTGTTATCTATATGAATATTTGGAAAGGATTTTTCACCTACATGTATACCACAATAACCGTACTGCCGTGCTAAGCAAGAACGCCGTCAATCTATCAAGATTTTCCCGCGTTTTTTGGAACTTAACACTTAATAAAATTGAAACAGCTTTACCCATGCGCCTCAAATTTCCAGGTTAAGTTCTTCATAGTATTTACGAAAGGATTCTGTAAAAAAATTGTCCCAGGGTACACAAGTTTTTCTGCTATGAGACATTGTTTGCAAAAAATTAAAAATGGCGTTTACGGCGTTTTTGCGTTGTAAGGCAGCGTAGAGGTCGTATGTGAGGTCGAGTTGAAGGGAAACTTGACCTCGGTATGAAAGTCGCCCATACCAGAGTCCCTTTATACTGAGAGTCAAGACAACACCCCCTTATAAGGTCACAAATGGGAATAAAGATTACACAAATTGAACGTTTTTCGTAATCTTTCATCGGCCCATTCTCAAATTTCTTTCTCCATTCCTTCTCTCATTCCGTTTGTTCCTTGCCGAACCCGTAATTCCCGGATCCATTCCAGATTATAATCTTTGCAATCGGTGAAAATGTAATCTTTATTCCCGTTTGTGACACTGTGAAGGCCTAGAATACGGGAACCAATCAGAAATGGATTCACATTGTCTTGACTCTCAGTATAAAGGGATTTTAGCCTATACAGCCCCAGAAAAATCTTTGAAATTTCAAGAAAAAAGACATTTTACCCTTGAGTAAATTGATTTTTCATGTTTCTTACTATCACAGGTCCCAGACATTGAAATACCGACCTGGTGCGGGAAATTTAAGACTGGCAATCGATAACGAACCGGCTGGAATTACCGGAAAAACAAGGGCACGGTGGAAACGGGGGAGACACGTGCGGCCGGTAACGGAAGCTCCCCCCCCCCTCACCCCGCTCTCGCCTGGAGTGGGGAAAACATTTTCATTAGAAGACGACGTAAACGCCGGCGGGGACGGCACAGCTCATTCCGGAATGATAACTTTTAATTCGAATCAAGTTGCAATGATGGGTCTCTGGGCGACTGGGGGACTGGGTAACTGGGGGAGCGTCATTAGTCCGTTGGGGCTCCCTCCCCCCCTGCTCGGTTGATATCGTCACACGGGCCGCCCAGACAAATTGAGCCCCATTAGTTATTCGATACCGCACTGTCATGCCGCGTTTACGAGGAAAGTCGTATTGACATTCGTGCCTTGCCGAACTGAGCGGGTTATTTGAAGAAGGACGTAATCGGTTTTGAGAGAACGTGAAAACATTTGAGGACATGTATGTAACAATGGCGGTCACTGACATTCGCCATTTTTAGGGCAAACGCTTTTTTCGAAATCTAGAACCTCCAAGAATGCCTGTGCAAAGTTTCAGAGCTCCAGCACAATTTTTCGGCGAGATATGAACTGAAAAACATGTTATTTGTAAAAACAGCGGATGTGAGAATCCACTGTTTTCCCCGGCCGGTGCGGCAGGAAACTGTGGAGATTCGAACCCACTGCACTTGTGATAACTGCCAGCCCACCGGCCATGGGCTGTAGCTGACACTCAAATTATACGGTATTGGGACCGTCTCGCCAGAATTGTTGAATTTTAACTGATTTTAGAATTTGTTCCTTGTTTTTGTTGTAAAAGTTACAAACGGTTTAGTTTCTTGTTCAATTTTGTTAAATGAATCAGCATTGACTTACTTTTGGTTCATTTCAATCGTTTCACCAGCTTTACCCTTCCTGAAAACTTTGTTTCATGCATAAAAAAGTGTTTGCAGTAAAAATAGCGGATGTCACGTTTTTTTTAAATCGCTGTTACTCCTTCAATTTTTCACTTACATACATCGTAAAACGTGTGTTTTTTACCGGAAAAGTTGCTCTTCATGAAAATCTTTATAAGAATCCGGTTCCGGTTCCGGTATCCGGTTCTACGGGCGGAAAAGTGCAAAGCTTTAAAAACTTCAAACGCGATTTTCTCACAATGTGAAAACTCGACATCCGCTATTGTTACGGATAAGTCCTCATTTAATTTTATCAGCAATGGACCGGTAGACAAAGTACGAATGGATCACCATATCTTGTGAATAATCGTCGTATTATCTAAAGTTACCCCGTAAATTTAATGCAATTAGTTTAGTCTTAGTTTTAATCCACGTAGATAGATACAAGGAGACACCTGTAGTAGTTAAGTTATACAGGGTGAGCGAAAAGTCCCCGACCCCCCCTCTAACTTTTGAACGAATTGAGCTAGGGAAATGAAACTTTGGGAATGTTCCTATCTCAAAGGGGACCATCTTCTGGGGGGTCAAAATTTTGGTCCCCCTCTCAGGGGGGGACGGGGGCCCCCCAACTATTTTTTTCAAATGGCAACCCCTATCTTGTGATACCTCATTCGAAAGAGCATAAGAAACTAAGAATTTTGGCGCAAACCGCAGATCAATATCTTAATTTTTGACCGAGTTATCATAGGTCAAAGGTCAAATTTGACCTATTTTCAAAAAATCATAACTCCGGTTCAAATTATCGTAAAGAAAAAAATAAAACGGGAAAATTTACCAAATTGTGTCCGCTTTTAAGTAAAAATTGCAAAAATCACTTCGATCTAATTTTAAGGGGGGGGGGGGCTCGGACCCCCAAATACGTCAATTCAAAGGTCATTCAATTTTCCCGCGAAATAAGCCAATTTCCCCTGGATTTGCCTCCACATTATCTCAGTAAGGTCAAAATCAGTTCAAAATTACGTTGGCAAGTCCCCAAATTCCGGGAAAAGTTAAAAAAACGAAATTTAAGGTAATTAAATTTAACCGTTTGAATATCATTTTTTTTTAACTTTTTCCGAAAATTGAGGTATCACAAGATAGGGGTTGCCATTTGAAAAAAAAAGTTGGGGGGCCCCCGTCCCCCCCTGAGAGGGGGACCAAAATTTTGACCCCCCCAGAAGATGGTCCCCTTTGAGATAGGAACATTCCCAAAGTTTCATTTCCCTAGCTCAATTCGTTCAAAAGTTAGAGGGGGGGTCGGGGACTTTTCGCTCACCCTGTATTTAAAAACAATTCCTTCAAAAAAAAACAAAAAAAAAGAATCTTATGTTGGGCGTACTTTTGTGAATAGCATACCTTCGTTTTACCTACATTGTGGTTAAGGTGGGTTTAAGGAAGCCCTCATAATAGCATCAATCGAAGAACGTTTTTTCCAACCGCCTCAAGTCAAATTCACCCCTAACGCCTCAAGTCAAAGCCATGGAAATGGGTCTTTGAAAGGGAATACGTAGATTTACCACCTCCAAACACAACATAAGGAAGGAAAAATTAACGTTTGTGAATAATTGCGTATAAAAAATTCAAATTTTCTGCTCGACCGAAAACCGTGATTAAAGTGTCAAATCAGCCATTGAAAAACAGTACGTATATATGTTAGGCAAGTAACTGAAGCATGTTTTCATACACATTTCCTTCCTCTTCTGACACTATCCTAACAGGGAACAAATCCACTTGTGCGTGAATTTCAGTCTACATAAAAGGAAATGCTTATGCTTTTCCTTTTTTAGTTAAGACTCATCGAAAAATGGACCTGGCGAAAATTTTGAAACGTCGCATGGCGCTTGTGATATACTTTGGCCAGAAGGTGACGACTTCCTTTCGCGTCTAAACATTTTTTCGGAAGAAATTTGGCAAAATTCGTTATCCCGTGCTACATTTTTCCAAAGCACATCTGCGAAGCCTGTTCTTTCAGCCGAGGATACTAATGACGTGGCATGACGCCCCATTCTCCCCTTTCGGTGCGTAATACGTACCCCTGTTTTTCTTGTGATCGAATCGGATTTCGCACCCCGTGACGTCACGCCGCGTGTCACAGGTTTGTGACGAACGCTCCAAAAGGTTAGTCTTGCTTATCTCGCAGGACTTGTCCACACGAGCGCGGTTCGAGGAAGTTCGGGCGAACTTGTTTCAGGAACTTGTTACAGCTCAGCTATAACTTGTCCCTGGAACCCGAAATTCCTGGAACTAATTCGTCCAGACTCGTTCGTCGTCACGCAAATCGTGTCTGACGTGAAAAGGTCAGGACAAATGTATCGTAATGCTTGAATTTGCACCTTTTACACTAGTATATCATTCGGTGGGACGATTGTTGAAACGCACTGAAAAAAAATTCACGGCGTTTTTACAAAGGTACGTTGGTACCTTTACCGTCTCACTTTTTTACCAATTATTGGTAATTTTACCAAGACAGACTGGTAGGCTTACCTAAAAACCGGTATTTTTACTGTTTTTTTTCAGGTAAGAATCCCACTTTTATTGGTAATCAATTCCCGGTAAGTTTGCCATTTTATTTCGGTAATTCTACCACAGTCGATAAAAAATATTGGCGTTTTTACCGGGGTCCAGTAAAATTACCGAGAAAGTCAATAATTTTACCGAGATTTCTCGGTAAAATTACCAATTCCATAAATGGTAATTTTACCAAGAAAAAACTGGGATCAAATAGAACCCTGAATTCTTGGTAATTTTACCCTTTTCTTAGTAAATACACCGAGATTTTTTTTTGAGTGCGATATCGAATGCCCTTGATCGATAGAAAGTATTGCGAATAAGATAAGGGCGGTGGCGTGGCGTGAATTGCGATGTATCGATTGTTCTGCCATTTAAACCTATGGTAAAGAATCAATTATTCAGATGTTCGCAGTGAACACCCTATTTATTGATATAAAAAGAAAAGTCACTTACATCAAGCCGAAACCCGTTGTCATTCAGCAATTTTGTTCTTTATTCAAACTAAAATCTTCTTGACGGCACACTAAAGAATATTTTTGCCTAAATCCAGTCACTTTTTCTCTAATGAAATTAAAAATCATGCTAAAACGTTATTATATACGAATGCTAGGACTCAGTGAGTTTATGGACTACCGCTTTCTTCTTGTGCTGTAGTATCTGGATTTATTTTGCGAGGAAAGCTCCGTACTTTTAAATGATGCCTGTCATTGTTAATATATTAGAGCGCCTTTAATTTCGTATGGTACTGTGCAACACTTCTGTTGTGAAATAGTTGCTTGAAGCGCCGGGAGCGGGCGGCCAACGCGTAGCGCGCATTGGCGCCTACAAACCTAAGGGGATACTTCAAGCATTGCGCAATGCGTGAAGTATCCCCTTAGGTTTGTAGGCGCCAGTGCGCGTTTAGCGCTGGGAGCACGCTGCTCCATTTTCTGATATGGTATAATATTTAAACTCACGGATTCAGCGTTTTTCACCTTATGATTTTGGCATGTTCCCGCACTATGCATGGATTATTCTCATTAAAATTGACGAAAAAAATCTATGTGCATGTTTAAGGATAGTAAAATGTAAGTTTTGTAAATATTAAGGTGCTTCCGTGTCAAATATAATAATTTCCAAAGCACTTTCATTTTATCTTCTATACTTTGTGCTTTTCCTATGCTGCAGCGTGGTGAACGTGCAACCAAATACTCAAAATTGGACGTTTTTGACTCTATAAGATCGATGTCCTAATGGGTTAAAACCAAAGATTGCCTGCTTCTTGGTCATTTCTCTCTTTTATTCATTTTTGTACGGTTTTTTTCAACACAACTACGGCTTATTGAGATTAATATAGATGCTCATATGACGACCAAAATATAACGCTTGGACCAAGTCACTGTTGCTCATTTAATGAGCGCACAAAAAATCGTTGGCGAAATGTCCTGAAAGCTTTAGATGACCAGTTTATATTTGAAAAGTAAGAAAAGATGCGGCAATAGAATGATCTTGGTTACTTGTTGCAAAATGCAATCTAATATCAGAATGCTTAAATTTGTACTATATCTACTGGTCCATTCAATCCGCGGAGATGCAAAAGCGCCTCTCCTCCGGGAAACGGAGTAAATTCCTAATAGAGGTCCCCGTCGAGAGGAAAGACGCTGGTCTGAAAGATTCTCTTCATCCATGTCTAAAGAGGCAGTCTGATAGACCATTATTCGGGCCTTTAATCGTTTCCCTCTTGCTCTCGGCCCTGCTCCCTGCTTTGTGTCATTTTCTTTCCGCCTTTTAATTCCGAGTTTTATGCCCCTCGCACCCCCGTCTCGTGCGCCATGTTGCCAAAATTCCGCGAAATCCCGGTGTCACAAACCGCTACTTTAACATGGAGAAGATTTGTTTCTTGGAGGACCAAGCGTGCCTTTAAAAAAGGCCAGTTTTGTATATTTGATCAGTAAATGTTCCTGAAATTAACCATTTTACTCGCTACAACTTATTTTTACAGTATTTGATTTTCATAGTCACGATCGAGAAAGTAAAACATGTGTATAAAGTGGACGTTTTTATGTTAAAAGGAAGGAGAGACGGGTAGGAAAGTTGATAAGTTACTTCTTTACATCGAAGAACTGCGGAACATGAACCATGTTCAGCTTTGCGTTGACTTGTGAAACTGAGGTAACTCACCTATAGGTAGCTCTTAAAGTAGTATAACTACTTGCATGGAAAGCTCTAAAATGTTCAAATTCTTTCGCAAATGAGGACGGAGAATAAGGTTAGGAGTAAATTTAAAACGTTACCAATTTGCGATTCAGATCCTGATTTTCTAGTCAGAGAATACTCTTCTTTTCGCCATGGAAAATGTTTGAAAGTGAGAATTTTCAGCAGCTACTTGACAACTGTGCTTTCACGACTCGTTGGATATGAATTCGACGTTTTTATGCTAAGGAAAATATCATTTTTAATGCAATATTATGAGGAGTAGGATAATTTCTGATGTGAAAAATTCATGAGCCGGCTGATATGGGGTGGCACCAACTCATGACATTCGAGTTGACTCAACCTTGAGATAACGAACAAATTTTGCTGAAGTATCGGTTCACTTTAGAGTAATGGCCAAAAAATAACGCAATCCGTCACTCAAGGCATAATAATTATTTTCAGAAAGTCAATTTGGCTTGCTTTCCGAGGGGTGCAAAGAATAAAAAAACTCTGTAGATATTATTTTGACTTCGTTTTTTGTTGACAAAATGTGTCTGTTTTGCGTTAAATCCGTGCGGATTTCACTTTAGAGCAATTTTTTTGAGTTAAAGAAACGTCGCTCTGAGTTTTTCCGTTTTGAGAATTCTTAATGTATAGCTTTGTCTGAAGACAACATGTGGTTCCTCTTATTTAGACAAAGAACGCTCAAAATGAAGATTGCTGAGTGTTCTTGTCATTTTTTAAAAACATGTTTGGCTATGATTCGTCTAGATTTGACAGCATGGATTACCATCAGTACGAGGAAAATTTTGAATTTGAAGAAATTGAGTGATCGACTGCTAGAGTGTTTCTAATGGAAATTGTGTACGATAAAATTGCATTATTATTGCTTCAAAGTAAACTGAACGATGATCCAAACTCACAGAATTTTTTACAAAGCTTTTTTTTTCAATTTGTGAAACCAGAGAAAAATTTATTTTAATGTGAGAATTTTTACCACCTCGTGTTATCACAGAGCAAAATTTACCTTTGAAATATGCGTGTCGTAGCAAATTTAGTCGCAACCTTTTATAACTCTTACCCTTTAATTGTCCAATTGAGTTCACAGAAGTCGAGAGAGTTACAGTGGCGAGGCGTGAATGATCGATTATCGATATTTCTTCTTTTGCAGCTATAGTAAAGAATCGACTATTTAGGTGTTCGTAGCTTGTTCATCGATTCCTCTTAATAGGTCTAAATGGTAGATCAATCGATAAATCAGAAAGGACGCCGCGCCACTGAAAAGTTGTATCAGCGGTTGTGACATACAGTTTAGAAATAGGCTGATATCGGGTGATATCTGAAAGAATGCGGAAGAAAATATGCTATATCTGCTGAATACCTACGTCCTCTTCATTCATTTTCCTCGCTCTCACATGAAGAACCCTGAGTTCTACACGGAGAAAAGAATTTTGTGCGTGGGACCCGAAGTTGAGGTCATATGGATCTCTGAAGTTTTTGGATCACGTATCTAAAAACTTGAGGTCCAGCTATGCTCAAGTTCGAGTCAGACATCTGAAGTACGTCGATATATACCGAAGGGTTCGGGTCACACATCCGAAGTACTCCGGCACATACCGAAGTGCTTGGATGTCTGATCCGAACTTCGGCAGCTCGACCTCCAGTTTTCGGATGCGTTATCAGAAAACTTCAGAGATCTACGTGACCTCCTACACCCATCGTGTCCTACGTGACCATCTACGTGATCTACCTCAACTTCGGGTCCCATGCACGAAGTTTTTTCTCCGTGTAAAATATAATTTAAAGGACCAAGGTGTATTTTAAGTATACCTTTATGGGTGCACAATTTGAACTGCGTACAAATGCATACTCGCAAAAAAGTTGAGGAAAAACCATGCTTTTGCGACTTAAAAATCAGAGTGAGGTAACAAAGTACAGTGATTAAGTGACATCAAGAGAGAGAAGCTTTTTCATTTGGAAACTAGTGGTTTGGTGGTATTTGGAAAGCAAAAAACTGTTTCGGCAACTCTCGAATGTTCATACGGCGTTTTTCTTCAGCACCGTTAGCACTATCAAACGCCGGACATCCCGGGCACCGGAGGATCTCAAGTGGCACTAAAAAGAGTCCAATCGGTCTTTCTTCTGACATAAGAGCTTAACCGCACCTCGCCATGAGCCCTGACGTCCATATGACCCAATGTTTTTCCGAGCTCATCTCTAAGTGTAGTTACGCCCTTCTGTCCGCCAAGCGACGAATCGGTCGTCGTGTAAGTTTTAGCGTCGCGTTTATTGAAAGCACCGTCAGCGCGCCTCTAACGTCGCTTAAGGAACTGTCCTGCTAAGAAGAAATCATCGTATGAACACGCACATATTGCCAAATTTCTAGAATCAAATGTTCATTTTTGACGAAAATAAAAAAAAACTTTATCTTTGAAATTTTCAGGTACTTCAGATGAAAAAGCAAAGAAAATGCTTCAAAAGTTTTGGTACAAACTTAGTCACAATATGTCGATAAAATTCATACTTTATCAAATGAAATTTGGCAACGCCTGAGGGCTCATACGCGTTTTTACTTAGGACGACAGTGTTAATAACCCGATCGCTTCGCTTGGATGATGCGACATACTAACCGTAAAATTTTATCGGCACCAGCTGGCCGACCCCCAAAAACCCCTGTCCCTCCTCGGGGGGTGGGGTGGAGTGGTGGGGGGGGGCATAGTAATCCCTGGACCCTGCGCCGAAATCAGACGATGTAACAACTTTGCCAGGGCGAGGATGAACGCTGTGTGATTATTCAAATGTTGCCAGATTTTCTTCAATTGTATTTTTATGACAAAAGTACGGAAAATGCGTTTCTCAATCAAACTACATTTTGCAATCAGGAACTGTGATTTCTGACCCATCTGTAAAAACATTTATGTGCATGGTTTAAATTAAGCGAGAAATTTAAGTTCCTAATTAACCACTTGACAAAGCACGAATTTAAGCTTACTGTCACATGTTTCTGAACTAGAATTTCACGTAAAACATGATTCTTTCATCCAAATTTACTGAAATTAACTCATAACTAAGATTTTAACGTTTTTATTGTACATAAGTTACAATCAAGCATTGTTCTTTTCCCATCATTTATTGTTCAAAGTGTAAACAATTTACTACAGCTGAGCCAAAGCGTCATATTTGAGAATATATTTTTGTATCGCAGAGACTGCCACGGTACCGTTTAGTGTGCGATTTGACTCACGCAGACCCTTGAGTTTTCATTAGCGGAATGTTTGTATATCAAGAAATATGAAATATCTTGATTAGGAGTTAATTTCAGTAATTTTCGTTCTCTGCATCATGTTCTACGTAAAATTTTGGTTGAGAGACATGTATAAGAATGCTCATAATTTTGTACCTTGTCTAGTGGTCTATTGCAAAATAAAATCTAATTGCAACGTTTGAACATCTGCGAATGAGTTTTACTATACGCAAAAAAAACTATCCTACATGCTTCCTCACAAATTTGGGTGATTTTTCTTAAGAAGATTGAAGAAAATTCGCTAGAAATTTTGATCGAAACTGCTGTCAGTTTTTCTATGAAAAAATAGATAAAACATATGAACGCAGATTTACGCAGTTGGAATATGAGGCTCACATTTTTCGACTTTAGACATCAATGTCTGAGAAATACGGGATATCCCTCCAGCAGCCCAACTACTGAGTTTCACATCTATTGATATTGATGGAATAGAACTCCGTCTAATAGAGAAGAACTCTATGGGACGGACCTGTTCCGTCACTTTCAATGGAACAGCCAAAGTCTGTGGTTGGGATGCTGACAAAGACATGCACACTTCGTCGAGAAATTCTGTATGATTTTGCTTTGAATCTGTCGGATATTTCGATCCACACGCACGCACACTGAAGGATCCGAAAGTATCAAGGAAAATTCTGTACAGTACTCGGCGTATCAGGGCAAACCCTTCAGGTCCGACGACATTACCACTTTTCGAAGGAGACTTTCAAATTTTTTACGTCAAAAGCTCCCGCTAAAAAATTTCGGCTTGTAATCGCCCGCGAGAGAGAAAAAAATGCTTAATCCACAAAAAAATGTTCGAAGAAATGAGCACAGCGGAGTGTTCGGCAACATGTGGGCCCAAAAAAAGAAAAAAAAATTAATTTTGAAAATAAATCAAGGTTATACCTGTTGAAGTTGACATGACATTAAACAAGGTTTGGGGGAGAATCGATTTGAAATTCCAATTTTTCACGTTTAAAGCGACTAGTTGCCGAATTATTGCGCAGTTTTACACCCATACGCACAGTTTTACAATCCATAAGCACAAGATTTCAATACTATAACATCTACCTGAATTAGGCGGTTCACTGAATCGATTTGGACAATTCTTCATTCTGATAAAGCTTTTGACGGTCCAGACTTTGATGATTCAAAAATTGTCAAAATTCCGAGTTTTTCACCCTCTTTCGTCCAAAACGGCCTTACAGACGCTCTATGGGCACTTTTTTCTGTCATAGTGGGATTATTTTCTTTAATTGCGAATAACCTTACAAATTTTTTCAATTTTTCGGAGACTTAGCTGATTTATTCCTGTTTCGTAGAGATTTATTTATTTTTTCCCATTTTTCTTAACTTAGTGTTTTTTTTTTTGGGGGGGGGGGAGCAGAAATTACAAAGTGTGCATTATAATACACTCGACTTAATGCTATATGTTCACGGGATTACAGAACAGGAGTTGACTTGATAATGTTTACAACATCGAGCCCGTATCCTACCTAAATATAATAAAACAGTTATAAAAAAATTAAACTATTTATAAAATTAACTTAATTAATTTTGTCTTAGTACATTCATGTCTCTTTAATGCCATCAACAATGTTTTAAATGGTAGAAAATCGGCAGATTATTGAACATACATGTGTCGAAGCACATGTGTTCCAAAATACCATTGAACTTATATGGATTCACCGTTGAGTGCTTTAGTAGACTGGGTCAATTTTTTCCAAAAAATTTCCTCATCATCTAGCTGTATGCCTCGACTCGACTAGACACAACGCTTTCCGCGAGTTTCCGCGAAAAAACTGAAAATGTTAAATGGTTTGCACGCAAGAGAAACAGCCACGTGAATATACGCGTTACGGATGAAATCGCATAAAAAGCACGTTTGACAGGTCAAAAAAGTCTGGAACTCATTCTTTTGCACGCAACCTGCGTAGTCTGTGACAAGCTCTTTTAAGTTTCCGCGTCTGTGGGCAGTTTTTCTCAGTCACCGCCGACCAGGTTTGCACAGTCATGCAGAGGAGTAAAAAAACTATGTAACCTGAGTAAAAAGGCGATTTCACCAACTTTCTCTCTGATTTCAATCGTTTTCAAGCGTTTGTTTCCTTTTTCTTTCCTTATATTCCAAAAGCAAAAGCTTTAAATCAATCGAAATCCAGCGCAAGGAGAGTTCATAACAGTTCGCGAGATCGTTTGTTAATTATTTAGGTCAGCAGCCTGATTGTTGTAATTTCTCGTTTGTCTGGACGACATAGATGACATAGGTTAAAAGGCTGAGCGTGATTGGTCGGCTGTCTTTTCGCTGCTTTGTCGCGCCTATGTCGGGTTGAACTCACGACAAGCTAACGGCACCTCTTAAGTTTCCGACAGTATGTCGTCCACTCCACCTGACAAAGGCACGACAAAGCAGCGATAAGACATAGTCGACCAATCTCGCTCCGCCTTTTAAACTCCGACAAACGCGGTAAAATTGAAAAAAAGCGTGTTAGAAACTATATGTAGGCAGATTACGCGTTAAGATGTGGATTCCAGACTTTTTTGATGTGCTTGGCGTGATTTTTGAGCGAATTAACCCTTAGACAGTGCATTCAGTCGGCTGTATCTCTTGCGTGTAACTGCGACCCATTAACAGTAACTGCGTAAGCAAGTTTTCCCCGTGAACGGTGAATTTAAATTTCTTCAATCCATTTTATCTTAAAAGCTAAGTCAGGGAAATTTCCATTGAAATTAAAAGCACCATTTCTAATGGCAGAACAGACTTTCCTTGTAGAGGTCAGAAGCTTTACACGCAAGGCGTCACAATTTTTTTTTCCCTGTTAAAAAAAAAATTAATCGGCGCATCATGAATGATTGTCGGTTCGACCTCAGAAATATGATTCTTGCTTTTCCTCTTGGAGAAAACAGCTTTCTATTCCATTGGGACCTTTGGTGTTTTGGCTGCCACGCACTGACGCATTTGACCCTGAAAGGACAGAACTTTAATCAAGCGCAGACGTAATGTTCCAGACAGATTGGTCTGAGAGTGCTATGCTTGGCTTCAAATGCGGTGCTCATTTTTCTCGTAAAAGGTTTTTCCCCTCTTTTTTTCCTGGTGTCTGTGGGTCGCACTGGGTGGTTTCGAAATTTCCAAGGAAACACCCAGATCCGTAGAAACGTTTTGCCTAGTGAAATAACAAAACTGCTCAAGAAAAATTAGGAAGAGCGTAGTGAAACTAGAAAAATTATTATTTAATGCCACATTTCCTGTGCTATTGGTGAAAGTTATTTTCTTAGAACACAGCGTCCCAATATTGCAAATGCGCAATTCATTCGCAGCAAAACTCGTGATAACTTCATGATCACTCAACTTGCGAGAGTTATGAAACTGATTTTCGTTTAAAGCTCGAACATTAATTCCAAAAATTTGTTGGACTCTAAATGAATCAGTGAGACCGAAAACACACCAACTCGGCAATTCGAAAGTGCTCACTTTTCACTAAGGACAGACAATGTTGATAAAGGTCATTGAAGTTATCGTATCTGTTCCAACATGCGCAAATAAAATGTCCTAAAGTACTTGCTTTTAGGCACCAAAAAGCTTTTTCTCAGACTAACTTCTTCACCTACAATGCATGTTTTGTGTGTGTCTTAATTATTTTCATTTTTTCGAGTTGGTGTGTTTTCGTTCTCACTGATCCAAATGAGATTTTGAAATATATTTCTTTCTGGCTCTAAGATTTCAAATAAGGTCTACAAATATTGTCTCAGTGTTCCACTAATTCGGCAACGAATCCACGTAGAAAATAAAGTATGACAGGGAGTATGCAACGCCGCAAACCTAAAAGCGCATTTCTGTAGTTTCACCATCGATTTCCTCCAAAATTCAACTTGTTTCGATTGTTAAAACTTTTCTCTGGGGACTCTACTACAAAGTGACCGGTGCTAATTGCTCCATCTATGTTTGAAGTGTGTTGAATATAGTTTTCTTGCCATATCACTCATGTTTTATATTTGTGAAACAGAGCTCATTAGAAACTGCTAGATAACCACAAAGGAGACAATTTCATGACATGAAAATTGATATTTTAATCTTCGCCAAGAGGTTGAGAGAGAGTCTGTGTCGTCCGTCTCAATTTTTTTGTCTCTGACACCATATCCTGCACCCTCTGCTACCGTGTTACAGAAGAACGCCTGATGAGCCTTTTATGCAGGCGTTGAAAAATTCCCCTTGATAAAATATTAATTTTCAAGGAAATCTGGGAGCGGTTTTCCTCGACATTTTCGGAGATATTTATTGGAGATCAGATCTAAATCATCTGAGAGTTTTAACCGAGAACATTTGTAACTCTCCTTAAAAATTAACAATGAGTCGTAGGAAATTTGGCAACTCCGGAATGTTCATATGGCGTTTTTCCTTAGCACGGCAGTATGGTTGTACGGCGATCATGTCGCTTTTACTTCGACTTGACGACTCGGCGATGCTAAGCTTAAATGAGAGACGCTCATTTATCATGCGAGAGACCGACAACTTAACTCCGCAATATTTTGGGAGCGCTATGGTATATTGTCATCATCTCTTCCCTCTTACCCCACCCATTACCGTCCTCAGGATAGAGGCCATTGTCTCTACATCGAGCAATGTTTTCTTAATCCAAATTAAAATGATATCCAACAGAAAACGCTGAAGTAATAAAGACATCTTAATGCACGGGAGATCTTTCACTGGGAAAAAAAACACATTGGATCTAGAGTCCAGACTCTCAAAAACATCGACAAGAAAAAATACGCTTGATTCAATCGGATTTTTGCTTAAACCAAGAGCCAAGCCTCTTCATTTAGGCGGATTTCCTTTTGATTTAAGCAAAAATCTGATTGAATCAAGAGTCCATTTTCTTGTCAATGTTATCAAAAGTCTGGACTCTAGATCCAATGTGTTTTTTTCTTCCAGTGTTAAACATAAATATCAACGTTAAAGATAATGGTTTAACATTAAGTTATTCGGTAAATACACATTTTGAAACATGTTGGGCTGAACAGCGTTATATATTGAAAATATTAGGATGAGAGCCAATACGCTGTGATGATACACATTTTAAATTTATTACTCACATTGGGTTATGACGCTAGAATTAAGTTACAGTATAAGAGAAACAAGCAAATCGCCCTAGTTAGTGTCAAATCCGACGGAAACTATACAATTTTCATTTTGACTCCTGGATGCAACCATTCGGGCTCAATGGATGTCCGTGTTGCATACGCACTTGAACGGAAGGCGTTTCGACTGCCTAGGCACTCACCAGTTCATCCGCGGTGCGACGCACAGTGGATCGAGTCAATAATAGAGATCGGACATGAAATTTTTTACTGAAAATGCAAATTGTTATCCTTATTTTAGCTGATTTTTCCCACCAATGGAGAATTTGCAAGTGTTTGAAGTTTCATGAATTTCGTGTATAAGTGAGAACTACTGAGTGAACTAAACACGAGTATATCCTTAATTTTCAAATTGAACCATTATTGAAGGAGGTATGGTAAACTTATCCTATACCAAAATTCACATTTCAAAATAGGAAATACCGCCGGATGACGTCACCAGATGGTGCATTCTCTCACTTTTAAATCTGTTTTTAAACTATTTCACACATCAGAAAAAATTATAAAAAATACCGCGAAATCAGCTGTTCAAGCAATTTCAAATGAAACGTCAAACTATCCACGAGCAAATTCTTCATTATCCTACCTGCCTGATGCTAACTTGCTGGGGCACCTACTGACAATACCACGGAGTTCATTTTCCATCAAAAATATCACGAACACAGGGAAAAATTCATACGTCAGACTTTTTAGAAATCGATTTTCTACATTCTACTGAAGAGATTAATGAGTAATACATGACATTTGCTGACTGAAATTCAGGGAACAGCTCTTGATAGAATTTTTTTTCAAATTGAAATAATAAACTAAGTGTCAAATTTCATGTTGGGAAAAAAATTCCAGGTTCCAATGCCACTCTGCCCTTGTTGAGGAAAAAGGGACGTGATTGCATTTTGAGAATGTGTATACCCCGTGACGTGGAACGCCGTAAATCCTTTAAGATTTTCCCGCGTTTTTTAGGAACTTAACACTTACTAAAATAATAACTGTTTTACCCATACACTTCAAATTTTCAGGATAAGTTCTTGATAGTATTTGTGAAGGAATTCTGTAAAAACATCGTCCCAAGGTACACAAATTTTTCTGCTACGATAAATTGTTTCCAAAAATGTAAGATGGCGTTAACGGCGTTTTTGCGTTGCACGGCAGATCTTTCCACTGATCCATGGTTCCGTTTGGCAGAAATACGTTCAATGGATGTGTTGCATGTGTGAGGAATTGGCGATTTGACTGATAATTCTTACGTAAAAGTTCGCGAGAAACACGATGGTGCCACTGGTTTTCTCTGAAATCAACTCCCTAGCTCAAAAAAAGCTCTCAAGTTGAGGCCAAAATGGAGGGGATATCCCACGCTATCCTGAGAGTCCACTTCTACATCAAGACAAACTCTCCATGCGAAGATAGGGAGCAAATACATTGACAGGGTTGCCGTGTTTTCAGTTTTAGAGTCCCCAAATAAAGTGGCAGCCCTGTCAATGTACTTGCTCCCTATCTATGCATGGAGAGTTTTTCTTGATGTAGAGGTGGACTCTCAGAATAGCGTGGATATTCCCTCCATTTTGGCATCAACATGAGAGCTTTTTTTGAGCTCGGGAGTTGATTTCAGAGAAAACCAGTGGCACCATCGTGTCTCTCGTGAAGTTTTACGTAAGAATCAACAGTCAAATCGCAAATTCCTCGCACATCTTGCGTGGTTTATGAACTGCCCCTCGTTTAGACGAAATCATCAGGATCATCCGGTTCCCCTTCATCGTCCCCGATCGGCTCGAGGTTGCCGATCTGCTGGCCTGCCAGGTTGGCGTTGGCGACGGCTGCCTGGAAGAGGTGCGCGGCGCAGAAGCGGAGCGTGGCCACCTGGTAGTGCCGGCCCAGGAAGAGACACGGGGCATGGTGCCGCGGTCGGAGCTTCTTGATGGAGCAGCGGTAGCGACGGTGTCCGGGGCGGCCGAACCAGCGGCACTTGGGCGCGAGGGGGTAGCGACAGCGGACGCGCTCGGCCTCCGGGCGGGCGTTGAAGACGGCCACCGCCCGCGCGCATTCCTCGTCCGCGTTGTGCTGGAAGTCCGCTGGGAGCAAGGGCACGTTCAGGCACGGGTCGTTCCCGACCACTCCGGGGAGCATGGGTGCGTCGTCAGGGTTCGGCGGCGGAGGCGGCTCGTCCTGCCGGTAAACGAGAGACCGTCACACAGTGGATCGAGTCAATCCAACGATATGGAGCCCCTTTATACTGAGAGGCAAGACAATGTGAATCCATTTCTGATTGGCTCCCCTATTTTAGGCCTCCACAGTGTCACAAACGGGAATAAAGATTGCATTTTCACCGATTGCAAAGATTAAAGTCTGGAATGGACCAGGGAATCACGGGTTCGGCAAGGAAGAAACGGAATGAGAGAAGGGACGGAGAAAGGAATTTGAGAATGGGCCGATCAAAGATTACAAAAAACGATCAATTTGCGTAATCTTTGTTCCCGTTTGTGACTCCATGAGGGGGTGTTGTCTTGACTCTCAGTATAAAGGGACTCTACAACGATATAGAAACTGTAGATTGGTGGTAGCCTACAAAAAACCGTGACACACATGGAGCAGTCGCTCGATAGGCGGGCGGGGAGTGGAAATGACCAATGGAGATGTTGCATGTGTGAGTTTGCGATTTGACTCTTCATGCTTAAGTTCGCGAGAAACACGATGGTGCCACTGGTTTTCTCTGAAATCAACTCCCGAGCTCTAAAAAAGCTCTCAAGTTGAGGCCAAAATGGAGGGGATATCCCAAGCTATCTTGAAAGTCCACGTCTACATCAAGACAAACTCTCCATGCGAAGATAGGGAGCAAATAGATTAGTAGGGTTGCCGCGTTTTCAGTTTTAGAGTCCCCAAATAAAGTGGCAGCTCTGTCAATGTGTTTGCTCCTTATATTTGCACAGGGAGCTTGTCTTGATGTAGACGTGGACTCTTAGGATAGCGTGGGTTATCCCCTCCATTTTGGCCTCAACTTGAGAGCTTTTTTTTGAGCCTGGGAGTTGATTTCAGAGAAAACCAGTGGCACCATCGTGTTTCTCGCGAACTTTTACAAAAGCATCAAAAGTCAAATAGCAAATTCCTCACACATGCAACATTTTCATTGCTATCTTCGTCATAACCTCATATACAAGTGATCTTACGGGAGTTTCTACAATAAATGATTTAACGTTGAAACTTCCATCGCAAACTCACTTGATGAATGGCTAAGTTCCATATCTGGACACAGATTTTCAAGCAGCTGGTTCTAAATTTTAAATAAGTCCATATTCAACAACAGTCCTGGAAGAAGCCAAAGAAACCGACCATCTTCGTCCTAACCTAATTGTTGCTCCTGGCGTGCGTCAGAAATGTCACGGTTGGCGTAGCATAGGATCCCCCAATCTATAGTTTCTAGATCTTTGAATCAATCAGAGACGTCGGACATGCAATTTTTGACTAAAATTGCAAATTTTGGTGTTCATTGTGTCACAAGGGGTGCTTTAAATATAAAATTTCACGAGGAGACCAGTGGAACCACTTTTAGAACCTCAAAATTCTGTATGAACAGAGTTATAAGCTTTTAAGGTTTCTAAATTTTGTCCGACCTCTCCCATTAACTCGTTCCACTGTGCGTCGGGAAAATACGGAACGTAGCACAGAGTCAATGGGAGAGGTCGGAAAAAACTTAGAAACTTTGAAGGCTTAGAACTCCGTTTATACGAAACTAGGGGGCTCCGTGACCCAGCCCTTACAGTGCTGTGCAGTAGCGTGGCGTGAATTGCGATATATCGATTGTTATGCCATTTAAACCTATGAAAAAAGATCGATAAACAGGGTGTTCGCAGCGAACACCTTAGTAATCGATTCTTTACCATAGGTTTAAATGGCGAGATATCGATAATCGATTATTCACGCCTTGCCACTGGTGCTGTGCGCCCCCTTAGGCCGCTTCGCAACCAGCGAAATCGTCGAAATCGCCCGTTGGCGGTTAATGAGCAAATAATTTTAATTGAATAACAAAACTATGTTTCACAGAAAAATTCCCGCCGAACGATATTTTTTAATGTCTTTTTCTTTATATTGAATTTTGGATTGGATTGGAAAGGATTGGATTCCTTCGAGGATTTTAAATAATTTGCTTCGTGTTATGCAAAAAATTCACTGAAATTTGCACAAAAATCCGCACAACCGTTTTCATGTAAAAAATTAAACTTCCCACTGAAATTCGGTAATAGCTGATGTGGCATGGTTGTTTTCTGCTTAACGGGGTCCATTTTGTGTTAATATGGAAATAGAACAAAACGTAATTTAACAGTCGATAAAACAGTCGAAATTCAACGTTATAAAGGCGTAGTTTTTAGAGAGAAAATATCGCATTCGATACCGATATCGAAACTGCACTCGAATGCGATATTTTCTCTATAAAAAAACCACGCCTTTATTACGTTGAATTTCTTCGTTAAAATTGGTAAAAGAGTGCTTTAGTCTCCGACAACAGGATTGCCTTCTCAAAATTGGAGAAAAATGACGAGTAACTGAAATAATGGAACCAATTGATGCCGTTCTGACACAAAATATAGCGTCCATCGAATCACCTGAACTCAAAAAATACGCAATAAATCACAAAGTAATCTACTCTCCTATAAGACTTTCAGAACATTAAATAAAAAACACAAGATTCAATGACCCATTAAAGATCAATGCACTCTCAATCTTTGGGATGAGTGCATTGAAAATTGCATAAAAAAGTGCATCAAACTCACGACTACGTTAGTCTTCATGGAATCTCGGAATCGTCGGAACGGGCGCATTGCCGTTCCATTTAGTGCGCAGAGAAAAAGTAGAAACACTGTGAACATGTTACACATTTCAAGATACTCCCGCCTTGCAAATTGAACCCGACTGAAACATTCTGAGCTCATCAAGCATTTTATACAGGTGCAGACATCGGGTGCTTTCCCGAGATTGTAGAGAAATTGTGGAAATTATTCATCGTTACGTTTTGTGAGAGTTGAGGTGGTGAGCTCGCAACCTCGGAAAAATTCCAATTTATCATTCGCATTCTAAATGTTCGTGCATCGAAAACGGGGGAAAAAGTACGAACGCTCCTGACCCGACATTTTCACCACATTTTTTTGAGTTTTATTGTATGAGAGAATGAAAGTCCTACATCTGACGTTGCCAAATTTTATTAATATTTTGGGAAAAGACCTTCTTTTTCCGACACACCGTCGCACTTTTCGGTCAAAGTATACAAGCGCCATGTGACGTTTCAAAATTTCCGCCGCCATTTTATTTTTTTACGGAGAAATTGTTGATTGAATCTGTTTGAAAATTTCACTGAAGTTTATCGGCAGCACGAAGAAAATTTAGGGAAATTTTCGGACTACGTCGTCGAGCAATTTCTTGGTAAGAAATCAAATGGCGGCGGAAATTTTTAAACGTCGCATGGCGCTTGTGCTACTTTGGCCGAAATGGGACGAAATAAAGATTGTAATAAATGGCCGGGGTGGCATGGTTATAGTTTCAAAATTACTTGATCATTGTGGATCATAAAACGTTTTGAATGATACTGCGGGAATAAACGCTGAGATTCCAAGTCATTGAAAATCACTAATATCGATTTTTTTTTCAAAAATGACATTTCTTCATCTTATTTACCAGTTTTTTTTAGAAATATTTGTTGAATCCATCCAATTCCTGAAAATCTGAAGCAAAGAAATGTGGTTGATAATATAAGACGGATGTAAGCGGAATCAACCTGACTGCATATAACGTGGCCTAAATTTTTCCCCTGTTTCATTTCTTTAACTACTTAAATACTTGCCTACTTACTACCTACACACCATAACTCCTCAACTTCCTTAAACTTTCTGTTTGAAAATTGACGGATACGAGAAAATTGGACGTTATTTTGCAACTGTGAACTACGGTTTCGGGCTCAGGTTAGAAACAACGTATGTAATATTAGTTTCCCTATACACATACGTGTTTCTGCGGATGAAATAGTGATTGCAATTCTCAACAGCAAAATGAAGTCCAATTATCTCTCATTTACCTTCGTTTAGGAGAAGGATATGTTAGAAAATCTAACGGTTCCATAATTGAAAAGAAAAGAATATTCGCCATTGGTGAGGAAGCATACATATACACAAGTTATGGCGGCTGTGCATTGGATTTTGGAGTCAAAACTAAAGTCAAATCTCAAAAGCTTTTACTTCGATTCCATTTTTTATCGTTACTCATCGTGGCTTGTACATTTCTTAAGAAACTGCGCAATTCAAACATTTGCACCCGAATTTAGATTTGACAATTTTTGCACCCGAGCTTGCGCTTAAAAATACGTCGCGTCGCCTCCATACTTGCCAACCCGAAGGCTTAAAGCTGTGTTTTCACGAAATAAAAATAAGCATCAAATGAGTGTGATATGGATTAAAAGGGCGACAACTTATGCAATTTGCGTATGTACTAATAGGGTAAAGAAAGTCTGAGATATAACTCTCATTGGCCAAGAGATTTCCGAAAGTTTGCCTGAATAATACACTAAAAACAATATCTCGGTGTATTTACTAAGAAAACGGTAAAATTACTAAGAATTCAGGGTTCTATTTGATCCCAGTTTTTTCCATTTATGGAATTGGTTGACTGAAAATGGTTGACTGAAATTATTGACTTTCTCGGTAATTTTACTGGACCCCGGTAAAAACGCCAATATTTTTTATCGACTGTGGTAGAATTACCGCGATAAAATGGCAAAGTTACCGGGAATTGATTACCAATAAAAGTGGTATTCTTATCAGAAAAAAACAGTAAAAATACCGGTTTTTAGGTCAGCTTACCAGTCTGTCTTTAGTTGTAAAATTACCAATAATTGGTAAAAAATGTGAGATGGTAAAGGTACCAACGGACCTTGGTAAAAACGCCGAGAAAACGCCGTAGAGCTATGGTTCGGCAAATTTCAATTAATTCATTTAAAAAAATGAAAAAAAACCATTACACAAACCCACATTACTCCCTCATTTAACTTTTAAATTTTCCAATAAATAAAAACTTCTGACGACGATTTGAATAACATTCTTGCTTGCGAATGTATATATCGTACACCATTATACCTGGTGAAAGTTTGATGAATACTTATTTTCGTGTCAGCAACCTACTCTTGGTATGGGGTGGAGGATAAATAATTTTGGTATTAAAGGAAAAATCGGTAATCCTATGATCATTGGTGAGACAAGCACATGAGGTGATTAACGGTCTCAGAGCGCTGTAGTGTACTACCGGAGCAACAAATGCATGTACGATATTTAGGATGAAAAAAACGCTTTCCAGCCAGAGTGGAAACGAAAGGTAGATTTCGACTAATCGTTTCTATGAAACAGTTGGGCCTAATAAGCCTGACAGGTCAGAAAATCGTCCCCCTTGAACTTGAGATTTTCTGGATAACGGGTGGTTTCCTTGGTAAAAATTGGCGATAGGAGCTGCGTTTCAAAATACCATAGGAGTTCTTATAGCCGACTGAAGAAGGCGATAGAAAATCATATAGCTGGCTGTAGAAAGTGGAAAAAAATCATACGGCCGGGCTACACGAAACAATAAAAAATTATACAGTCGGGCTATAGTTCCTATCGCCGGGATTTACACTTTATCACCTGGCTGTTGCTTTTTCGCCATCGGCTAAAAAGAAAAGAAAAATAGAAAAAAGTAGTAGAAATTCGTGTGCTTTATAAATCCTTAAGTTTGTACGGAATCACCTTAATATTTACAAAACGCACATTATATTTTCCTTTACTACATATTTTTTTTTCATAAAATAAAATGAGAATAATCCATACAGAGTGTACAAACATTTCGAAGTCATGAGTTGAAAAACGCTGACTCCATCCACGAGATGAAATATTAGAGCCTAACATAAAGCGGAGCAGCGGCGCACTGGCACCTACAAACCTAACAGGGATACTTCACGCATCGCGCAATGCGTGAAGTATCCTTGTTAGGTTTGTAGGCGCCAATGCGCTTTTCGCGCTGGCTGCCCGCCCGCCGCGCCGCAGCGTACCACGGCGCTTGAAGCAACTATTTCACACCAGAAGTATTGCACAGTGTCATACGAAATTGAAGGCGCTCCAACATATTAGGAATGGCAGGCATTCTTCAAAAGTACGGAGCTTTCCTCGCAAAATAAATCAAGATACTACGGCCAAAAAAGAGAGCGGTAGTCCAAAAACTCAGTAAGTCCTAGCATCCGTAATTAGTAACGTTTAGCATACACTTTATCGCCAGGCTGTTGCTTAATCGCTATCGGCTATAATAGGCTATATGAAATTGTGTTGCCGGCTATAGAAGCTATTGGAAATCTTACAGCCGGCTGTAGGTCTATGGTATTTTGGAACACAGATTCTACTGCCAATTTTTACCAGGGTTTAGAGAGTAGGTGAATATAGGTTGTTTTGAAGGCCACGACGAGACGAGATTTTTGAGGTATCACCGACTAAGATCGGACGAGTTTGGAAAATCATCCCCTAATGACCTTGACGTTACTGAACTAAGGGATGGGCCGATTTTCACCAAAAATGAAACTTGATGAAACAAAAGAACCAGGCTTAGTTTCGTTTTGATCGTATGGAAAGTTCCGGAAAAAAACGGTCGCAAAGGTTCGTTAGATCCCAGTTATAAATATATACATCGTACTTTTTTTATGACCTACACTTTTCAACTCAGGGATTCAGGATCGATGCTCTTTGAGCAAAAATTCCCGAAAATTACGAGACCGCACCGTCAACAATAGGTAGGTATTTCTTCGAAATCTACCTAAAAAGGCTGCAAGATCCAGCGGATGGGAATGTGTTCTTTCGCTCAAAAAAAAAAAAAAAAAAAAAAAAAAAAAAAAAAAAAAAACACTCACACACAAAAGAGAGGGAAAATATGATGAAAAAAAATCCTTGACGCCATAGGTCGTCGTAGAGACCCTGGGACGGAACTTATAATTTTGAGACGGATACCCATCGAACCTACTTTAAAAAGCTTTAAAAACCCGTTGTAGACCGTCGAAAAGGTTTTCAGTGAGATTAAATGTGACTAAACAGCAAGGATAGGTTTTTTTCAATTTGATCCCCCATGAACTCATTATCGGTGGGCATCACTAGCCTGCTAGAATTTTAGTGCCTCTACTTAGAATCCATTAACGTGGCGAAAATGGAAACTCATCATAGGTCGGCCTGTCTGTAAAACTTTCCCTATGAATTCAATGCTTTTATTGAAGTTACAGCGTTGCGAAGTCCATTTAATTCGACCCTGGAAAATTTCCATACTCCAGAGACACCGACACATATTCCTAGAACGATCTATAGGTAAGTGAAAATTTCCCTTTTTTCCTGTGGAGCGAGTTAAAAAGGAACGTGATAGGTCACATAAAAAAAAGTTTGGAGTGGTTTTGAGAGTAACTAGTTGTGAACTTGTTACATTTAACGACTCAAGGTCGAGGTAAATATATTTTGATTATGTATACAGTCGTTTAAATTGTCCTTAAATTGAGTCTTATGGAGGTATAAAACCTCTAATACCCAAGAGAGGTTTCCAAAAATATTAATTTTAACAGTTCGATGAGTTTTCATACAGTCCTGCTATGCTAAGAAAGAACACCGTATGAACATTCTAGAGTTGCCAAAGGTCCCTAGTTAGAACATGCATTTTTTAGGAGAGTTATGAGTGTTTTTCATTGAAATTTTCGGATTTCTTGGATTAAGTCATGTAAAAAATCGTCCGAAAATTTAGGGAAGAAGATTCTCAACAATTCCAATAAATTCATATTTTATCGAAGGATATTTGGCAACACCTGAGGGTTCATGTGACGTTTTTCAGACGTTTTTTGACGTTGTGACAGAGATTCTCCGTCAGATGTGGGATCAAGATAAACCTGCTTCCTTTTTTCAAAATTCAGTAATTAAATTTTACTTTTTTGGAAAGACTGATTGATTATTACTATTTTATTCAAATATTTTGACAGTTTTATGTTCTTTATCACTATGTTGTAGTATACTGCACAATTTTTGAAACTTTATCGGCACTGTGAACACTAATATTTCGATTAAATTAAAATTTTTTGAAAGCTTTTTTGACAACCGATTATATCGTTAGATAACTCGCTTTCTTATTATTCTTTACGCACAATGGCCATTTCGGGCGGGCAGGCCGCCTATCTTCAGGTGACTGTCACCTGAAGATCCCCCCCCCCCCCCCGGAATGGTCATTGTGCGTAAAGAATAATAAGAAAGTTAGTCATCTAACTGTATATCGGTTTTCAAAAAAGTTTTCAAAAAATTTAATTTAAACAAAAAAATAGTATTTTCTTTATATTTATTTCAATCTACAATTTATTTTATTGTATTTATTTCAATCTACATTAAGTATTTTTAAAAGAAAAGGAGAAGTTGCCCAAATTTAAAAGCACTGGAATCGCGCTGATTCCTCCTGGCTAAATACGATTAAAATGATGATCAATATTTGCTGCATTTTAGAGTGTTTACTAAAAGCTGTTTTTAAAAATAAGTCTTTCAAACGGTCATTGCTACCAGGGATAGGCTATCTGATCACTAATCCGAAGAAATGACTCTGCCAAGATCCGACCTCGAGATATGTTGTGAACATATCATTACGTAAAGTAAGTGCGTAAAATTCATTGACCCAAGTGAGTCAGCACGACTGACTCGAGTGGTTGTGTTGTAATGTCTCGGTACATCGTGTATCGAACAGCGGCTGAATCCGGGTCATTGGCACATGGCGCTGAAACTTATCATTCATTCACCTCGGCCACGATTCTCCGAGGATTGACAGTTC
This sequence comes from Bemisia tabaci, assembly GCF_918797505.1. Taxonomy (NCBI): domain Eukaryota; kingdom Metazoa; phylum Arthropoda; class Insecta; order Hemiptera; family Aleyrodidae; genus Bemisia; species Bemisia tabaci. Next base: position 30,766,729 of record NC_092801.1, read on the forward strand.
GTCTACACCTTGTGAACTCGTTTGAACCGTCCAAGACGCAAACTTTCATTCTCATAACCTACCGACCGACTGACGGACTCGTGCCGCGATTCGCGAGTGTGCGGTGATCGATATTTTTGACAAAATCCGCTAGGCGGCGCCACCTCTGTTTCCGTTTTAAGTTTCGACCTTCCATAGAGTGCTGTAATAGGACGTGTCACACCGTTAAGTTCGAATGCTGCTTGGTTTAATATATTTCTGTTGTATAATACCCCACGAAGCAACGAAAATCAAAGGTTTGGCGGAGATTAGGGTGATGTCGATCAAATTGATTTTCAATTTAACTTTCGATTTACTTCAAACCAAATTAAGAACTGTTTTACACATTCAGTATTAAGTTTTGACCAGGGTTTCTTCGTTGCATACTGTGATTTAATTAGATTGGGAACCAACATTTTCACTCAACAAAATTGGTAAACAAATAGTGGTCAATCCACAATATTAATTTGTTCTCAAGTCACTTGAGAGAGGGATCAGTTTTTTTTAAAAGGTATCTTTTGAAGATTTGAAAGAGATGGATACATTTTTTAATTAAACGCATTAATTACATAGAGAACTCGACGTATGCCTTTAAAGAGAAACAAGAGATTACACATGATTTCCATATCGATTATAAGTATCCTAGTACTTAACGTGGGCACTGGGGCCTTTAAAATTTTAGTTATATACCCCACACCGTCCTTTAGCCATCAGCGATCAATCATGGCTTTGACGGAGAGATTAGTGAATGATGGTCATGAATTGTTCGTCGTCAGTCCTAACGAAGTTCAGGTAAGTACAATGTATATGAGATTTTAAGATCTTGTAACTTTTACATTTCTTATAGTTATCGTCGGTAAACTATGCAAATCTCGGTTATCGACGGACGATAGAGCGAATCAATTAAAGAGGTCGGACATGAAATTTTTGACTGGAACTGCAAATTTTGGTGTTCATTTCGTCACGTTTTATATTATCAAACAGAAAATTTCACCAGAAAACCAATGGAGCCACTTTTAGAACCTTAAAAATTTGCATAAACGGAGTTATAAGCGTTTGAAGTTTTCAAATTTTGTCTGACCTCTCCCACTGACTCGACCCACTGTTCGACGCTGCACTGCACACTAACTGAGATAGTTTATTAGCTAAATAGAAAAATTATTAACGTTATTTCTTGGAAACTTGCCTGATTTATATGTGAGAAACTTCGTAAAAATGTCAAGGAATAGTAATGGTTCGTCCGCCTTTGATAAACGAAAATTGGAGCGGATATTTTGAAACACTGCAAACAGGATTTGTGATTTTGCAATTACTCTGTCAATACAAGTCGATGGTGTTTAAAATAAAGAGGTTTATTTTTGGTTGCTAAAAGTAGATACGTCATACCATTTTGTCAAGAGCATATTGATGTCTGAAGCCGAAAATTGCTTACCACGATTACTACGTTTCAAGTCATTGCTCAATGCTCACGGTTTGTTCCACTTTTTTTTCTTTTTTTAAAAGAAAGGTAACTAATAGTTATTTCTCTTGAAATTTTCACTGAATTTTCCTCACATAATATTCACAAAAAATTTTACGGATTTAGTCTTGTTCTTAGAAATTAGAATATAATAGGAGACAATGTAACGCACAGATAGAGATTTGCATTTTCCGACTTTAGCCATCGATCAGAAGAAAAATTCGCGCCTCAACTTATTCAAAACGGTAAAATTGTATAAAATATTCTCATTATTTATACGCTTTACAGGGTTTGAAGCAGCACGGGAATTATACTCACATCGACGTTTCTTTTGCGTACGAGTACGTAAAGGATGCGAACAAAGATGGCGATATCACGCCGCATCTCAAAGCTACGAAATGGGACATTCCTAAAATGTGGGTTTTTTACGCAAAATTCACCGGAGAAGAATTCAAAAGCGAAATTTTCCTTCGATTTAAACGGTATGTTGGCGTTTAGTTTCTTTTAAAGTTAAAGATCTTAAGCAATAAAAAAATAGCACGAAAGAAATATTTAGGCGGAATGTTTGCCCCCCCCCCCCCACAAAAAATTAAAAAATTAAAAAATAAAAATAAAATATGTAACAATCTAGCATGTTTAATAAGTCAAATAATACAACAGAATAATAAAACGTACACCAACTGAAGAATGTATCTGAGGACCTTCAGCAAAGCCATTGCTACTTATGAATGTGTGAAGTAAATCATGGCATATTACGCTTCACTGTTCCTTCTGATTTAATTTATTTGGGCTTCAATTCAATTAGGAACTACTATTTCTGGCTCATCCGTAAAACCACTTTTGGACATAAGCAAACCAACGGCACATACGTTATTTCTTACCGGCGCCAGGAATTAGATCGCGGTAATCAGGAAGGAACCAAGTCACATATGGCTAAATTTCAAAGGGCAATTAAATTTTGTTCAAGAGAACGCTTTGAGCGGATTCCTTTAAAAGTTTTAAGGATTTTGTTTCCTATACTATACAAAAAATTCACTAAAATTTGCACAAACATCCGCACAACGGTTTTCATGTGAAAAATTAAACTGTCCCAATTAAATTTGGCAACAGCTGATGTGGCTTGGTTCCTTCCTGGCTTAAGTGCTTAACGCGGTCCAATTGTAGTTCCTAATGGAACATCTAGACAAGGTACGAATTTAAGCATTCTGATACTTATTTCCAAACGGAATTTTACGTAAAAAATATTTGTCCATTAAAAATTACTGAAATCAACTCCGAACTAAGATATTAACGTTTTAATTTTACATTGGTTACGATAAATTTGAGCTTTCGGTCACAAGAAACACGATACTCTACGTGAGTCAAATCGCGCACTACAACGGTTTGAATTCAGGCGTCAAAAAACATTAAATATTTTTTTTGGGGTCAATGTCAGTTATTGTTGCACGAATCGAGTTCTACGTCACATTTTCGTTAAGAAACATATATCAGAATGCTTAACTTCGTACCTTGTATAGTGCAGGGTCGGATGAAGGGGTGGCTACATGGGCCGCGGTCCATGGCGGCAAAATTAGGGGGCGACAAATTTTGCAATTTTTTTTAATGCAGGTACAAAAAATCAGATTCAGAAAAAAATTACAAACAAGAAAAGGTGACAAAATCTCTCATTTCCTGAGAGTTTATTAATTTCTAATTTTGTCGTATTTCGGGGATACAAAAGACTGCGCACCTTTAATTAGTTGAGTTAAGAGAGAAACCAAACCACGTAATTTGGCCTGGAGCGGCGCGGCGCAAAGAGAAATGATGACGAGGACTTGAGATGAAAAGGAGAAGCCCTCGACGCGGCAGTCGGAATGTAACACAAAACACATATTAGCGCCTACAAGACTGCATGAATACTTCACGCATTGCGTCAAACACAGTACGATCAACAGCGGTCGGCGCGGCGTGAAACGCACAGTGCCTACAAGACTACATGAATACTTCACGCATTGCGCCAAACACAGAGTGGTCAGCACGGCACGGCGGAGGAAGTTAAAATTATTAAACCACATTTATGTTTGTTCTTTCTTTATGTTTTAGTTCAAAAGGCTTACAAATGAAAGGCCTTGTCCCCACAGAGAAAGGTTTACGGAACTAAACTTTCCCGCAAAGTTCCGTGAACTTTTGCTAGTAGTGTTGACAGGGCTTACGCAAAAAATGTGTCCAACACGAGTGAACGCGTCTTATGCACCCTTCTCCCTCCGGCTCGTTCACTTGGTGGTTTTTATTAATGTTTCGAAATGAATGAGAAGAGGGCGGCAAAATACAGGCGGCCCATGGGCGGCAAGTAGGTAAGATCCAGTCCCAGACCCCGACCCAGTAGGTAAGTTCCAAATCCGACTATGGTAGAGGTGTCGTCAGCTAAGTTGACGGTTGTTTACTTTCGATTTGCAAGCGCCAACGACGAATTCGGGCCTCTGAACAAAGCGGCGTTCGCTACTATCCACACTGAAAACATCAGCCTCATGATCGTATCGTAAAAACAATACTTATCAGTTATGATTTGCGACTTTTTTGTGGTTGTGATTTCTGTGTGGCTAAAAATTAAAGTATTACAAGGTTTGAAAGTCTTTGAAAACTTATCTAAGCTTGTGTTTTTGCTTCTGAGAGAGTCAGATGTTTTCATGCGGATAGTAGTGACGCGAAAACGCCTGCAAACCGAAAGTAAACAACCGTCAACTTAGCTGACGACACCTCTATAGTGGTCCATTGCAATATTTAGTCGGCGTTTTAACGGATCTCTTTAGCATGAATAGATCCATTTTATTTGTATTTTTCAGGCGTGTGGAGACGGAGAAACTCAAATTCGACGTTGTGATCGCGGAGACATTTCTAATGCCTTTCACATGCGGGCTATCCCGCCTCCTGGCCGGGTCCGCGCCCATCATCTCGATGACAACGCTCCCTGTGGACTTCTCCGAGGACCCGTTGGGCAGTATCACGCATTTATCTTTCGTCCCTTTCATATTCAGCGACTACACCGATAAAATGACCCTGTGGCAACGCTTGGAGAATTGGATCTCACAGCTTTACATAATGCGGGCGTGTAGGAGTACCATGGAGGAGGCGGCGAGGAGATTTTTCAGGGAGACGTTCGGGCCTGGAAAAGAGAGTTTGGTCGATGGGTGCTGGAGTAACGTTAGTCTTTCGATCATCACCTCGAATTCGCTCTATTACTATCCGAGACTCTTGGGTCCGAATATTGTTGAGGCTGGACCCCTGCATCTGAAACCCCCCGAAAAATTGCCGCAGGTAAAAAAGTAATAATTCGTCAAATAAGGTGGACGTATTTATGCGAAAAGGAGATATGTGGAAGTGGAAAGATGGGGTGTGCTCGTTAGTGGTCGGGCCATAAGAATGAATGGGGATAAAGCGCCAGTGACGTCAGCGGTGAGTGCGGTGACGGTTTCGGGATCGGGATCGCCGTCCGGCGTGTTTAACTCATGAGCCCTGTCCACAACGCTCTCTTGCCATGCCCGCGGCTCATGAGTTAGCATATTTTGGCGCTTAGCTCCTTTTGATTTAATGTCGAATCCCGCTTTTCAATTTTCTCAAAAGGAGCTATATCCACTTTTACATTGTTTCTTATGACCCAACTAACGAGCACACCCCATCTTTCCACTTGCACATATCTCCTTTTAGCATAAATACGTCCAGGTATCAAATGGACGTATTTCTATCAAAGAGACCTATGTGCAAGTGAGAAATATGGGGTGTGCTCGTTAGTTCTCTGGCCGTAAGAGTGAATGAGAATAATGAAGCGCCAGTGACGTCAGCGGCGAAGAAACCAACGCCATTGCGGCTCGTGGGCTGCTTTAACTCATGAGCCCTGTTCACACCGCTCTCTGACCGTGCCTGCGGCTCATGAGTCTCGCATTCAGTTGGCACATAGTTCTGTTTGATAGAATGTAATATCCCGCTTTTCCAATTCTTCAAAAGGAATCACGCCCACTTTTACATTGCTTTTTATGCAGCTTTCTAGAGCAGACCCCATATCTCTCACCTGCACATGGGTCTGTATGGTAGAAATACGTCCAAATGTAAATGAATGTGAATGTAAATCAAAATTCGTTCATGGTTTAGTGAACCCGTTCAGCAAAATCAACAAAACTACATTTTCAACCGCCTTATTTCCACTCGCGTTTTATTTCTTTGCAAGGAAATTAAGCGACATATTGCCTTGAAACTTCCCGTAAATTTTCCCTTGATTCAAATAATTTGCTCTTATTCTAATTGAATGACCTTGGATTCCAAAACAACTTTTTACCATTGAAACTATACTAACCATCTTTTCACACCCTTGTCCACTCATCTTTACAATCCCTTTTGACTTCTGCTTCTAGAATTTACAAGATTGGCTCGACGGCGCTCAGAAAGGCGTGATTTTCTTCAGCCTGGGGAGTAACATGAAGAGTTCAAATTTGCCGAAGGAAGCGAAGGAGAATTTTTTAAATGTTTTCAGTCAGCTACCAGCTGGCTACAGGGTGTTATGGAAATGGGAACTTGACGGGAAAATCCCTGGACAGACGGAGAATATTCTGACTCAAAAATGGGTGCCACAGGACAGCGTTCTAGGTAAGAAGACTTCCAAATTCCGTCCAAACTTTTCACAAACTGTTCAGAAATGCACATATTATCATCGGAGTAGTTCTACGCGCTAAGGGGTCTATCGAAACAAAACTGTTCCAATGCTATGGAATTTAGTTTGGTCCGGCCCACTAAACCACATTAATCGGTTTGTTACATCCAATTGGACGTATTTCTATCAAACGGAACTATGTGCATTATGACATGAGCTTTGTTATGCATATATTCTTATGGGTCTCAGAACTCATGTCTTAATGCACATGGTTCCGTTTGATAGAAATACGTCCAATTAATTAGTCCGTCGAACCAAATTTTAGGAAATCGGCCATCACCACCGAATAGCTTGATTAAGCAAACCGAATAATTTGGTCGTAAGTGTAAAACGAAACTTAATGTAATGCATCATGGTACGAAGTTATTACTTTATGTTTCAATCAATTCGTTTTTCTAATCGGCATTTCATATCACTGAATCTACAAAATATTCAGAAAAGTTGGCAACTTCCTTTATAAGCGAATATATAGGGTGCAGTGAAGCAATGAATGATCAAGAAATGTTGGCCAGAAGGCAGTGTTTTTTGTTAAAGCACAGATCGAAGTAAATATTTCCAAAAAGAGACAAAACAGAATATTTGACTGGTTTTGTAGAAAAACTGCTTTGCTAAGAAAACAACAAAATTCAAACAATTCAAATTTTGTAAAGCTTCTTCGGTTGAAATATTCATTTTCGTGGAAAATTATGAGTTCTTTTCCTCTAAATTATCAGATACTTGAAATCAAATTGCGGGTATAGTTCTCGGAAGAATTAAAAGAAATACATTCGAAAACTTCCTGAGACATTTTTTATTCATCAAAGAAAAGGTAAAGTACTAGGCTCATATGACTTTCTTCCTTGCACGGCACAATAAATCCATCACCGTGATGAATTCATTGATATGGATTATGAAATTTCTAAATTTGGATTTCAGAATTAAAGCTGAAGGAAATATGGGCTGAATTTTGCAATTCGGAACTACTATTTCTAGCTCACCTGAAAAATCCCCAATGATTATGGGGAAATTAATGGCGCATAATTTGTTTCTAAAATGAGCCAAAAATTTCACCTCCACATTGTAAAATGAAGTCCAAGTGTGAATTGAGTTAGCACGTTCAACGTTGTTCCTTTTGATTTCATTTATTCGGACTTCATTTTTCAATCAGAAACTAAAATTCCTGAAATTTACGAATTGACATTGTTCAATAAATGAATCAGTGAGAACGAAAACACACCAACTCGGTACTCGAAAATACTCACTTTTCACTAAGGACAGACAATTTTTATAAAGGTCATTGAAGTTACCGTACCTGTTCCTACTTGGACATTTAAAGTGTCCTTCAGTACTTGCTTTTAGGCACCAAAAATCTTTTTCTTAGACTAACCTCTTCACCTTCTATGCAGTTTTGTGTGCGTCTCGATTTTTTTTTCATTTTTTCGAGTTGGTGTGTTCTCGTTCTCGCTGATTCAAATGAGTCCGTGTTTTTTTCTTTCAGCGCACCCAAAAGTAAAACTGTTCGTCACTCAAGGTGGACATCAGAGTTTCCAAGAGACGGTGCACTACGGGGTGCCAACAGTGGGCATACCGTGGTACGGAGATCAAGAATGCATCGTTTCCAAAATGGTTGACACTGGAACTGGTGCGCGTCTTCCACCCTACGACCTGTTCTCTTATGAAAAAGTAAAGGCGGCCATCGAAGCTGTGTTGTTTGATGACAGGTGAATTGAATTCAAATCACATGCTACTCTGCCGTGCTTAAGAAAAGCACCGTATGAGCCTTCAGACGTTGCCAAGTTCCTTCAATAAAAACCGAAATTACCGGGAAACTTGTGAATATTATTTTCTTACATTTTCAGACAATGGAGAATTTGCAAGGGTCTGAAATTTGATGAATTTCCTGTTTAAGTGGAATCCTCTGAGTGAACTGAACACGAAGATACCCTTGATTCATAAATCGAGCAATTATTAGAGGAGATATGACAAAATAACCGATTCTGCTAAAATACATGTGTTTAAATGGGAAATGCCGACAGATGACGTCACAAGGCGGCGCATTTTCTCACTTTTAAATCAATTTTTCTCCGATTTCCCATGTCAGAAAAAAATTATGAAAAATATTGCGAACTCAGCTCTTTAGGCACTTTCAGATGAAGCAATAAAAAAATTGCGTGCAAATTCTCCATTTTGTACATAATTGAATCTAAAATATCTGGAAATTTCGAGGAAAAATATCCATGGATTTTGTCAAAAATGAAGGTTTTATCAAAGGAAATTTGGCAACTCCCGAATGTTCATACGGCGTTTTTCCTTAGCACGGCAGTGCTCTTGCCAGGGTTCACAGCTGCCTTCTGAGTAAAAATAAACAATTTCTCCCACATATCGATGGCTAAAGTGCAAAACCACTTATCTCGATTGCAGTGTTGGAAAATATCTGCTCCTACTTTATTTTTTTTGGAGAAAAACAGATAAACTTCATAGCTTGAAATAATATAGCAGATAGCAGCATACTCGGCTAAACAGCGAAGGAAAATCAAGGAGGTTTTCAAGAAATTACGTTGACTAGTTTTCGGAAGGAAAAATAGAATATGATAGGAAGTTTGCAACGCCGCCAACGGAAATACGTGGTCTCGCCCATTAGCTGTCGATATAATTAATTCCTTCGGTGAATATGTAGTTCTACTGTTTTACTAGGCGGGAAGGAGGTTCCGATCGCAAAAAAGTACCTACCTTCAGTTTCTTGGGTATGCTAAAAGCCCTACAGAGAAACACGAATAGTCGTTTCGTTATTTTGAAAAATACGTCGCTTGAGTCTATCCTCAAGAGAATACGTACAGAAATGGGGAGGTTGCATGTGTGAGGAATTTGCCATTTGACTGTTGATTCTTATGTAAAAGTTGGCGAGAAACACGATAGTGTCACTGGTTTTCTCTGGTATCAACTCCAAAGCTCAAAAAAAGCTCTCAAGTTGAGGCCGAAATGGAGGGGATATCTCACACTGTCCTGAAAGTCCACAACTACATCAAGACGAACTCTCCATGCAAAGATAGGGAGCAAATACCCTGCTAATGCAGGGTTGCCGTGTTTTCAGTTTTAGAGTCCCCAAATAAAGTGGCAGCCCTGTCAATGTATTTGCTCCCTATCTTTGCATGGAGAGTTTGTCTGCTGTGAAATTTGCTATTCTGGATTTTTTTTTTTTTTGGTGGATAATTAAAGAGAAGCAACATTTTTACCATACTGCAGTTGCGCTGGTTACTTTTTGCTAAATGCGATCCACTTGTGATGAGTAGATCTGTTTTACCAGTCTTGTATCTAGTTTGATTTTGAATTAGGTTTCTTTCCGCCATCCAGATAACTGCATTTGCTTTCCCTTTTCCAGTTTTTCAAAGAACATGAAAAGGCTTTCTGCCATATCGAAAGATTTCTCATCTCAGGCCATGGATAAAGCAGTCTTTTGGGTGGAGCATGTAGCCCGGGTTGGAGGGGCGTCTCACTTGAGGCCAGCAACCGCCGATGCGACATTCTTTCAGTATTTTTGCTTAGACATTATTTCCGTGATCTTAGCTTCAAGTATTTTAGTCTTGTTTGTGTTTCATAAACTTTGCCGAATTTTAATTTCACTAACCGCTCGGAGTGAACCGGCGTCGAAGCTTAAAAAAATTGATTAATTATTTTACGAAGAGTTCCTATTCGAATTATGCAAATAAATCCTAAAAATTCACATGCAACTGCACCGATGGGTTTTGCCTTCCTTGTGTTATTATCCTTCCTACTTTCCTTAAAGTCTTTTGATTTCCCAAACATTCAAACACTATCAGCACAGAATCTGATTTGTATATTATCACTTGAACACTATTTAAAAAAAAAAAATTGCACCCTCCTTCTGTTTTACTCCGCAATAATTTTTCGGAACAGAAAAAAAATAAATAAATAAATAAGTAAAAAACTGAGGAGCAATTTGCAACAACTATATTTACGGCAAAACTACCAGAACCACTTATGTCGTTTGCGGTGCGAAAAAGTATCCGCTCCCATTTCATTTTTTTGAAAAGGGACGAATCAATATAATTCTAAGAGTTTTCATCACGCAGGTAGGAAAAGTCACGGAATTTTCAAGAATTGACGTCGAGTAGTTTTCCATTTGCAAGAAAAAAAAATGGAAAAACGTCTGCAACGTCGCAAACTGAGATACTATACGTGGTCTGGTATAGTTTCACTGTTAACATAAGATGCTATGCGGAGTTCATGTCGATAATGCATGTTCAGATTGCTGAAGATCATGAAATTCCGATGATATAATACGTAAACGCATAATACATGAATACAAAGTTTAGCCAGAAAATTATCCATAAAACACATTTCATACCCTTTTTTAAAATGTCATTATTTGGTGGAAAAGCGGATCTTCTTTTTTGGATCCATTACGATTATGAGTTTTATAGTGCAATGATACTCGGTCTGAATAATGCAAATGGCAAAGGCATTTTTTAATGGATCCATCAAACCTATTAGTCGAGTTAAAAGTCAAAGCAAATGCTCTTTTTTCACGCATCTAATACAGAAGCTACAGAAAACTTCGAAAAACAGCTCATTTAAACATTTAGCGTTAACATTAAAAATTATAATAAGCAAATTCACTTTTACCTTCTTTTTTTCTACCTCTATGACTAAGGTCAAAGCCCTGCTGTTTGTCTGGCTTTATATTCTAGAGAGTTGTCTGGGTCACTCGGACAAGGTGTCAAAGGGTCAATGGCCTTTCTTTACCTTGTCAACTCCAACCAACTGGGCGGATTAAACAAGTGTCGGTCAAACTTCTTATCACGTTGTCTAATTGCCTTTTAATTTATTGGGCGCTTCTGGGTACCAGATGCGCCCTTTCCAACCGTTCGACTCCCCCGATGTAACATGTACTATACTACATGCCCTTTTGCCTTATGGGTAATGACGCCATTCTGGTACACCCGGGAAAAATTGGATTTTTTTCTGCATCTGGTATTCGTAAAAGTTTTCGTGAAATGTTTTGCTTTTAAGCATAACAATCTCGCACGGACGTTTTACCTGGTTAAAGTATTTTAGGGCCTCCTTATGCTTTAAATACTTATATCCGAGGCAGTACTTTCAGATCGATTTGAAAATATTACGAACAGTCACGTGATCTCTTCATTTTAGTGACGTATTACTGTGCTACTTTGTGATTGGTTCATTTTCTTGGCGCAGCATCGACACGTCAGCTGTTTGCGGCATTGAGCGGAAGGTTTAAGGTTATGTCATGGACCAAGAGAATGAATAAGGACCCCCAACTCCAGTTAGCGGAGACATTAGCGCTGCCTGCGTTCACGCCGTGAATATGGGTCCAGCCAGCGCCGATGTCACCGCCGGCCGGCCGGTCCCTCTCTTCCCCGCGACCCGCGCTTCCCCTCCCCATTGCTGAACTCCTCTTCACGCGGCCCCGCTCCCCCGCGACCTGCGCGCCCTACCTCGCGGCGTCGCGACGCCGCTGTCCGCTAGATCGCGTTGACGCACCAGCTTTAGAGGTTCCGCCGCTCTTTCCCGTCGTCTGATTTACAGTGAATCCTTTATGTTTCCATTCACCACTGACTCAAATTCATCACAAAATGCTTGTGGAAAGTTTCAGGACTTCGCGGTCGATCTGAAGTTTTGAAGGGTTTTGCGGTAAAAGAATCCCACTTTAAATTCCAGCTTCGTCAGTCTTCGGGTACATAAGTTGGTAGTAATATGCTTTGACAAAGAAGCGCCCTTCAACGCTTGGGCGTTGGAACTGCTTGTTTTTACTTTTTTCTAAAAAAATCAAGTAATAATAAGCCTTCCGGATTCCGCAAATCTGATGTCAAATCGTCGGTTTTGCATTGTTTGCAGGTGATTTTTTTCTTCTTTTTTTTAAAAGAGAAAACTTTTTCTACATTGCTCAACGGTCATTCGTAAGGCAAAACATATTCTGTGTCCTCCCCTAAAATGTATTTATCCTTGACACTTTTATCATTATTGATTTCTTTGATCAGTGAGGGTATTGAGGGACATGAATTCGCACTGTGAATCCTAAACATAGCATGATTAAAAATTTAAGTAAAAGATACGGCGCGTCGTAGAATGTTTCAGTAAGTCAAGCAGTGGCGTGGCGTGAATTGCGATACATCGATTGTTATGCAATTTAAACCTATGGAAAAGGATTGATAAACAGGGTGTTCGCAGCGAACACCTTAATAATCGATTCTTTACCAGAGGTTTAAATGGCATAACAATCGATATACCGCAATTCACGCCACGCCACTGAAGTCAAGTGGGTCAGAATAATCTATTTGAAGGTGTTACCGAGTCTGGTGTCAAGTGTTGTCTGTGTGAGAAAATATCAGTCCACTCGTTCGAGAGCTTTGCTACACTTCTGCATGTGCGATTTAAGCCTCTATCGTTTTACTTTCAACGCGGAAACTAAATCCTAAATTGCAGAACTGCAGTCCCATTTTTCTAAACTAAGTCAAATATTTGAATTATGTATGTATTGTGAGTGTTTGAGCAAAACTCCTCCACGTGGGGGTGCTATGTTAGTTTACAACGCACAATGAGTGCTCTGGAAAGAGTGACATCATTGACAATGTATCATCCGTCATCTTGAAAAGTCAAAGTCTCGGTACATCAATCTATTCTCCTTAGAGAATAACCAGAAGGTACAATGACCGAGTTACCCTTTTTGATTAAAACGATTTGCATTGCCATTGCATATTCTGCGTGAATTTGTCGAAAGGTTTGATGAAGTTCGGTATTCGTCACAAGCCTGAACTTCTCTCTTCCAAAAGTGAACCTGTGCTGTTTGTGTGCCTTTAAGAAGGTTGCGGGATTTGAAATGATATCAGTCATCAGTTTTTTCATCTTGACACTTGGAACAAGCGGGGGAGCGTTCAAAATTCTGGTTTTATATCCCACGCCATCTTTCAGTCACCAACGTTCTATAATGGCTTTGACCGAGAGGTTGGTCAAGGAAGGCCATGAGCTGTTTGTTGTTAGCCCAAATATAGTACCGGTAAGTACTCGAGTCAATAAAACTTATGGGAATTATCATGTACAAGGCGGATGTATTATTTAAGAAAAGGAAAATAGCCGCCTTTTAAATGTTTTCAAATATATTTGGAATAATCCACAGGAAGAAATACCGTAGTTGAAAAAACATCAAAACGAAGGGACTGGTACTTGAATAAATAGGAGAGATAAAAAACGCTCAAAATTATCGAAGCACGTAATGATGGCGGTTTGCAGTTTCAAAAATTGCAGTTAAAATTTTGATTTGGCATACTGAAGGCATGAAATTGCCGAATTATGACACAAATCAGGCACTTTATTAGTTGAAAAAAAACTTTTAAACTGAACCTCTCTCAACTTAAATTTCTGTGCTTCAGGAAGGGTTATTCCGAAAAATCTTACAACATAATATTCGACCCAATTCGACAAAAATCGCTCTAAAGACCAACCATTTTTTTCATTTAGAGACGACTTTCCTGCTGTTGATTTAAACGAAGAAATTTTATCTCTGGATATATTTTTTAAATTTTTGTATTTATTTTTTCTGGGAAAATGAAACCAAGTACGTACTTTTTCTATTTAATAGATTTATAATTCTAGTGGATTTCAAACTTATAAAAATCCGAATACTTCAAGGAAAAAAATGTTGTGATTTTTTTCTACACATTCATTTATGTGTATTTTTTTGCACCTCCATTATTAGTAACTAATTAAACTCACAGGTAATTATGGTATCTTATACAGGAATTAAAGGAGCACAGGAACTACAGTCACGTGGACCTCTCTTTTGCGTACGAGTACATAAAAAATCCGACCAAAGAGGGCGCTGTGAATTTACAGATCAAAATGTCCAAGTGGGAAATTGCTGACAAAGTCGTTCCAACAGCCAACATCATTAAGAATGCATTCCAGAGTGAAGAATTTCTTCATTTCATCAAGTAAGTATAAAAATTCAGTACTCTCTCTTCATAACGACCGTCATTGTAACCAGGACCTCCTCTATGAGAAGGAATTCGGTCGGTCAGAGAGAGAGAGAGAGTGCTGCAGGTATGTACAATTACATCAACAAATCTCAGGAGAAAAATTGTCGAGGTAAAAATAAAAGGTGATTAGCGCACATAGGAGAAAAGGAAAAAAACATTTAGATTCAAGATCTTAATGAAGAATCCTAAGTTTTTTCGATATTTTTCCTGGGCTCCGACGAAAATATTTTGATTCCAATAGTTAGAAGAAATAATTTGTGGCACAGTCACATATCGTTATAACGTTTTTCTCGAAAACACGTTCATTTTTCCAAGTCCCTGCCGGCCAAGTCATCGTTAGAAAGTTGCTCGAAAAAACGTTCTTCCGGAAATAACGTTTTACTTTTAATTCTCCTTCGAAGACGTTCTAACTAGAAACGTGAGATACAATTGTAAGAATAATTTGGCATCTAATATTAGCTAAAGTTTGGGTCCTAACTTATTCGAAGTGGCATCGATAAAGGCCTGCTGGATTCCCGAATTTGTACATATGCCCATATTCACCTGACGAACTCTGGTCTTCATCCGAGTGAAATTTAAAAATATTTCTAAAAAATTGACACCAGCCTCCAAAAAAAAGGAAAGACGTTTCACTCTCCTGTCACCGATGGATGTTTTCATGGGCGATTTTTTCTTAAAATTTTTTGAACACAGTTTTCTGCTGTATTTTTGACAAAAAAAGGTGAAAGAAGAGGAAGTCAGATGGACGAATGTTACCAGAATCTTAGAAATAACTTACCGCCTTGAAACTTTCTGTGACTTTATCCCAGATTATGAAGAATATACTTCCACTTTTTAAGTCGTAGTGCGCTACTTTGTTTCCTGTTTAAAAATTAAAACACCAGAGGAAATTAGGCAAGCAGTTCTTATGCACTCTGGTTGATTTTGATTAAATCCGCCCAAATGAATAAAAAAAAAGAGGATACGCGGAGATAATGAACTGTAATTTAAATTTTGCAAAAAACAGATTGGAAATTCTACGAATAGTGTCAAATTTCTGTCATAGTCGTTTTATGTGTAAAACGTGTAAAAAAGAAATCTCACATTTTACCTGATACAGCGGGAAATAAAATTTAACGAATTCTGATGCTTGAAAACGTGTGAGTCAATTTACTAAGCTTCATTTTCGGTTTTTACGACTTTGAAAGTCACGACCGTCACTGTCATGATTGGTAGGTTGCAATCATGCAATGTTTAAAGTCTCACTGTCGAACGATTTTATATTTTTTTAAAACCACGTTATTCAACCATTTTTCTTAATAGTCGACCAAAATAATCGATGAGACGTTCATGAAATTTTTTCAAAACTTTTTTACGCAAAAATAAGAAAAAACCTGATGAAAAAGGTACCAGTATTAACTTATTAGCCTGAAACTATGCAGAGCTAGAAAAACGAATGCTCGATCCAAAATTATTAAGTTGAATTTTTAGATTATGGGAGGTCAAATTGGACAGTTTTCGTAGAAGTGCCCGTATCAATAATAATTTCACATTTTAACTGCTTTAGAATTCAGCATAACACTTGCCACAGTGCGAAACCACGTATAAAGGTGAGAGAATGCATCGTCATAGTGACGTCATCTGGCGGCATTTCCCATTTAAAAACATGTATTTTAGCAGAATAGATCATATTGTCATAATTTCTCCAATAATTGTTCAATTAATGAACCAAAGGTATCCTGGTGCTCAGTTCACTCAGTAGTATCCACTTACACACGAAATGCACCAACTTTCAGACACATGCAAATTCTCCATTTAAAAATGCAATGCAAAAATGCAACCAAATGTGTCTCTTCAAATTTTACGGGAAGTGATTCACACAATGGGAAGCTCGAAAATCAGGTCTTAAGGAAGATACGAGGGTTGCAAGCTAATACGTCGTTCCTCAAATGAAAGAACGTATCTTCGTTCCAATGTTGCAAAACCCACTACGAGAAAAACGTTTCTCACAGAAAAATTACGGAAAAACGGTTACTCAAAATTTCGATGATATTTGACGGTTGCCCCAAGAAAAATCTATGAAAAATTCAGTATCTGGCGGCATTTCCCATTTAGACACATGTATATTGGCAGATTCGATCATTTTATCATATCTTCTCCAATAATTGTTACATTCATGAACCAAGGGTATCCTTGTGTTCAGTCCACTCAGTACGTTTCATTTAATGATGAAATTCATCAAATTTCGTCAAATTTCAACCACCTGCAAATTCTCAAAAAAAAAAAAAAAAAAAAAAAAAAAAAAAGGAGTTACGTGGTTTCGCATTTTTGCCATCAAAACGTCATGTTAAACAACCATTAGACTCGACCTCCTTCTAATTAAGTTTTTCAGGCACGCGGAGACGGAAAAAACGAAATTCGACGTGGTCATCACCGAAAATTGGGTCATGTCTTTTACATGCGGATTAGCTCGTCTCCTCTCGGGACCTCCACCCGTGATCTCCATGACAACGGCCGCTTCGGACGACTTCGCCGAGGAACCACTGGGCAGCGTGACTCATCTCTCCTTCGTCCCGTCCATGTACGGTCACTACACGGACAGGATGAACCTGTGGCAACGACTCGAAAACTGGGTCTCTCAGCTGTATTTGATGAGGAAATTCAGGGATGGATTGGAGTCGGTAGCCGGGAGTTACTTCAGGGAGAACTTCGGCCCTGAAAAAGAGGGGTTGGTCGACGGCTGCTGGAACTGTGCGAGCATGTAGATTATCACTTTGAACCGTGTGTACTTCTATCCGTGATTGCTGGGTCCGAATGTTATTGAGGTCGGACCTTTGTACCTTAAACCGCCGGAAAAATTGCCGAAGGTGGGTTCGAGAACTGACCATTGTGCGAAGCTCATTTCTGCCGTGCTGAAGAAAAACGCCGTATGAGGATTCGAATGTTCACTGGGAAAAAAACACATTGGACCTAGAGTCCAGACTCTTGGAAACATTCAGAAGAAAAAATACTCTTGATTCAATTAGATGTTTGCTTAAATCAAAAAGAAATCCGCTCATATTAAGAGGCTTGGTTCTTGATTTAAGCAAAAATCCGATTGAATCACGAATCATCATTTTCTTTTCGATGTTTTTAAAAGTCTGGTCTCTAGATCCAATGTGTTTCTTCCAGCGTTGCCAAGTTTCCTCTCCAGAAATATTTACTTATTAAGAGAGTTACGAATATTTTTCCTTTAAAATCTCAGATATTTCCGATTTTTTTTCCAATATATTTATTTAATTTTTTTTAAAGGTTATGCATCAACCCAGGTGGTATCCAAAATCTGCGCACAGACACCACAATCCTCAGAGAGATCTGCTAAAATATCACCGGGTGCCCGTCATTTTTTGGAAGAATTTTTGTTAGCTCATAATGAATTTAGTTCTTCAAATCTAAAGAAATGATTTACAGAACTAAATTCATTATAAGCTAACTAAAATTCTTCAGATTAAAGTGTGAACAAAATTCTCTAAAAAATCAACGGTAAAATGCTTGCGAATTTTCCCGAAAATTTGTGTTTTTTCAAAGGAAATTTGGCAACGGCTGACGACTCGTACGGAGTTCTTGTTGATACAGGGATTTTTTGGTCTTCTTTCAAGGAGCTTCCCAAAAAGGGATTTTTTATTGCCAATTTTTAGGAAAAAAGGACAGATTCTACCAATATGTGGCTGAAATGAAACCTTATGATAATGTATATTAGCTTTCAATAAACAGGGAAGCTCAAGTTCAAGGATGGTTTCAGCGATTCAGCATTTTATTTTGTTACAAGCTTTAACATACCGACGATGAAACTGCAGAATTGCGAATCTGGGTTTGCGGCGCTACAGACTCCCTGTCATACTTTATTTTCTGCATGGGAAACTACTGAACGTCATTTTCTGAAAATTGCAGTGATTTGTCTTCTATTTTTTAAAAATTGTTCGTGAAAACTTCAAACCATGATGTTGGTTTGGTCACCTTTTAAGAAATAAAATAGTAGCGGAGATTTCGAACACCGCAACCTAGATACGCATGTTTGCAGCTTCACCGTCGGGTGGTAAGAGGTGTACTAAAAATTTAAACTTGTTATAGCTGATTGCCAAAACCAACTTTGGGCTTCAGCTGAAAATTTTAATAGAATTTTGGTCCTGAAAAAAAAAACATTGGTCAATGGCTGCTGGAACTGCGTTAGCCTGTTGATTATCACTTTAAACTTTGTGTATCTCATACCGACTTTGGTGGGACCGAATGTTATCGGATCTGAACCACTGCACATCAAATCTCCAAAGAAATTGCCGTTTGTGCATCTTCAAAAATGGGAAGACAACAGACACAAATAGAACTTGGCGAATGCCAAAAAATTATGCAAATCGGCTTCCTACACCTCTAAATATAAATTTGACAATTATGAGAAGTTTCTGAGTTCAAAAGATCACATTCATCGTAAATTGGGCAAAATTAAATTAAGACAGCCCGTGACATATGAGTGTGATGCTTTGATAGGTAAAAACTCTTTCAAAATGCCCTCAGGAATTACTCGTGTTGCTAAACTCTACCTATTTGGTTTTTACAAAAATAGGGAGGATTTTTTATTTTTTTTTTTGTACTTGCAGAACTTACAAGATTGGCTCGACGGCGCCGAGGAAGGAGTGATTTTTTTCAGCCTCGGGAGCAATATGAAAAGCAAATCTTTGCCGGAAGAAGTGATTGGCAACTTACTGCTGTTTTTCAAAGAGTTGCCGGTTGGCTACAGAGTGCTGTGGAAATGGGAGCTGGATGAAAAAATCCCTGGACAGCCGGAGAATATTCTGACTCAAACTTGGATGCCACAGGAAAGCATCTTAGGTAAAACACCACGCAAAATACAAATCGTTGCTCTTCCAGTGTAAGAGTATATCGTCACCTCCCGGCCACAGTACCATACGTGCCATGCGACTTTTAAAAATTTCCGCTGCCATTTTATTTTTTACGGAGAAATTGTTAAACGAAGCTATCTGAAAATTTCACTGAACTTTCTTTGTACTGCCGATAAAATTTGGTGAAATTTTCAAACAGATTCAACCAACAATTTCTCTGTTAAAAATAAAATTGCAGCGAAAATTTTTCAACGTTGCATGGCGCTTGTGATATTTTGGCTGGAAGGTGACCATATAGGCTGCGGTGCAATGAGCCACAGATCTTGGCGCCACGCTCGGATCTCAGCTAAAATTCGGGCCCAGCGCCATCTTTGACTTTCGTAAAAAACTGCCCAACCAACTTTGATAAACTTTCGAGCGTGGCGCCACACACCAGCGCATGAAAAAATCCGGGCCCAGCGCCACAGGGCGTAATCCACCTAAGGTTAGGTTAGGTTAGGTTAGGTTAGGTTAAGTAAGGTTAGGTTAGGTTAAGTTAGGTTAGGTTAGGTTAGGTTAGGTTAGGTTGGGTATGATCAGGTCCGATGCGACACGACGTGGGCCTCACTAATCGATGCGCGCCAGTAATCCAGGCGATATGCAATCGTGAGTTGTGGCGCTCGGCCCTGTGGCGCTGGGCCCGGATTTTTTCTTGCGCTTGTGTGTGGCGCCACGCTCGAAAGTTTATCAAAGTTGGTTGGGCAGTTTTTTACGAAAGTCAAAGATGAGCGGAAAGTCAACTGTAAGCTGAACTTTGTGGCAGGTTGCACCAGCACTTAAGCGGTTTTAAACATAAGGGAAATTCGCGGATTTTCCAGGAGTGTGGCACCACACTCTGTGGCGCTGGGCCCGAATTTTAGCCGAGATCCGAGCGTGGCGCCAGGATCTGTGGCTCATTGCAACGTAGCCACGATGTATACCTCGATTTACGCATGAGCCCCCAAAAACATGCATTTATACGTAAAACAGGAAATAGAGATACGCCCTTACGTTAGATGGGTGACGAAATGCCACTGAACGCCATTACAGAGATTTCTTTGAAAGAAATTTTTACGTGGTGAAAACGCAATATAGACAAGGTGTAAAAATTGGAAAAATTAGTTTCCCCATGCACATGAGTGTTTTTACCGATGGTGTAGAAATTGTACTTCCTAATTGTAAAATTTAGTCCAATTATAGGTGAGTAATTACGGAAATATAAAGATGGTTAAAAGACTGAGACGTCTTGGGGCTCCCTCTTCAAATCTTTACAATATTCACGGAAAAAATAGGATAGTCCTCACAACCAGCGGCTGGTTAAAATTTGCCAGCTACCGTGCGGTAATTAATATAAGTATCGCACGATGCCTAGCGCATGTTTTACCAGCCGCTTGTTGTGAAGAGCATCCTATTTTTCCGTGCTTTATGACGCGGAGAACAAAACAAAATCACTGGGAAATGAGGCTAAAAGTGAGGCCTTGTTTCCTTTTTTGTTGCAATGGTAGTTTTAGCCTTCTTTCCCACTGACGTTCATTTGTTTTTTGTATCATACATGGCAAGCTGCCATAGTTTCAAAATGTCATATCTAGCACCGAGAAACCTGTTTTGATTAATGTTGGTGCCCGATTATTTCAGCACACCCAAAAGTGAGAGTGTTCATCACGCAAGGAGGGCTGCAGAGCTTCCAGGAGGCTGTTCATTACGGAGTGCCAACGGTTGGCATCCCATGGTTTGGAGATCAGGAATGCATCGTCTCAAAAATGGTAGATGCTGGAGTCGGCGCACGGTTGTTGGCATCGGATCTCTATTTGTATGAGAAAGTAAAAACAACCCTTGAGATGGTCTTGTATAATGAGAGGTGAGTTTAATTAGACAGCTTTACGCAAAGAGAAAATGAGAGTTTAGACCCATTTATATTGCATTTAGCAGAAGGAAACCAATGAAATTTTCAGGAAAATTGAGTCATTCAATTCCATTTCTTGAACAGCTCTTCTTTTTGGGAGGCGGCATAAGTATTACACTATGATTAAGAAAGGTATAAAGAAGTTATAAGCACATGATCATAAAATTGACAATTCTTGCAAATCTGACATTCAGAGTCATTACTCTGGAAATGGATCCTTATTAGGGTTTGCGATGATTTTTCCTTCAAAAGAATACATAGCACCGAAGAAAATATTTCGTGAGTTTCGTAAAATTTAGTGTAAGTTCACAACCCTCTCAAAGTTTTCAAAACAATGATGGTTTTACTTTTGTGTTTTCTACTTTTAGCAGTTGTGGCAAATTATTGTAATTCCTAATAAGAATCGTATAAATCAATCTCCAGAGTCATAATTTGGTATTTGACTCGAGCCTCACAGACATTGTTAATTTTATGATGATATAATCAAAGCATCCTTGTACCTCCCTTAGGAACGGGGTAAACCAGGGACCCCAGAAGACATTCCCTGCGTAAAGAGCAATTATGAATTTGACCTTTGATGGTTTATCTGAATGAGCCTATGGTCATTATCTGTATAATGTATCGTCAAAAGCATTTATTTCATTACCGTTCATCATTTAATCTGAACTTATAAATTAAAATCGGAGGTTATTTGTTTTGAGCATTTGAAATTCTAAGAAAGGAGACAATGTCGCGTTAGTTCCGTCTCTGCGTTGGTTTTGTTGTGCGTTTGAGGTTGAGACAAGCGATGCATCTATCGACACAATAATACCTATTCGTGCTTCCCTGACGGGCACATAGCATATCTAATCAGTTGAAGGCACTTTTTCGCGATTGAAGGCACGTTCCCGCTGAAAATAAATTGTTGAAGTTGAATCTTGAAAACAGCACCCCACTCACTTACTGCCTACACGACATTTAAGGTGATTCGATGGACGCCATATTTTGTGGCAGAACGGCATGCGATATATCGCATCAATTGGTTCCATTATTCTTGTCATTTTTCTCCAATAATCTCCCGTCGTATTTCTAAGGCGCAATGATACAACTATTTGAACTCTCCGGAATGCGTGAGGTATCACGCCACATTCGAAGGCGTTTTCAAAACTGCCAAGTTCCATTACCCGGATTATCGTTTTGCATAGTTCATATTCTTTTGTTTTATTCCTTACCACTTGTTTATTTTTAATCCTCGTATATTAAAACCACCCATTTGCAAAATACAATTCTAGCTGAAGCGCACTTCAGCTATGCGTTCACCACTGAAAAATGTCAAAGGAAATCGACAAGCCCAGCGTGTAGGAAGGCTATTTCAATTGTAATCTCCCGTCGCATTTCTAAGGAGCAATGATACAACTATTTGAACTCTCCGGAATGCGTGAGGTATCACGCCGCACTTGAAGGCGTTTTCAAAACAGCCAAGTTCCGATACCCGGATTATCGTTTTGCAAAGTTCCTATTATTATGTTTTATTCCGTACCACTTGTTTATTTTTAATCCTCGTATATGAAAACCACCCATTTGCAAAATACAATTCTAGCTGGAGCGCACTTCAGCTATGCATTCACCACTGCAAAATTGTCAAAGGAAATCGACAAGCCCAGCGCGCATGGAGGCTATTTCAATATTTTGAGATCGTTTGTTGTTGAAGTTTGTTGTTAGGAGACTAAAGCATTCACTTCCCAATTTTAACAAAGAAATTCAACGTAATAAAGGCGTGCTTTCTTTAGAGAGAAAATATAGCATTCGAGTGCAGTTCCGATATCAGCATCGAATGCTATGTTTTCTCTCTAAAAAAACCACGCCTTTATTACGTTGAATTTCTTTGTTGAAATTGGTAAGTGAGCGCTGTAGTCTCCTGACAACAGAATTGCGATCTCAAAATGGAAGAAAAATGACGAGTAGCCGAAAAATTGGAACCAATTGATGCGATATATCGCATGCCATTTTGACACAAAATATGATGTCCATCGAATCACCTTAAGTAATTTGTCTCAATTTTTCAGTTTTTCCAAAAATATGAAAAGACTCTCGACCATATCACAGGATTTTACATCCCGAGCCCTGGACAAAACCGTTTTCTGGATAGAACACGTGGCTCGACATGGAGGAGCACCTCATTTACGCCCGACAACTGCCGATTCAACCCTCTTTGAATATTTCTGCCTCGACATTATAGCTGTGATCTTAGTTATAGTTTCTATCGTTTCAATTGTCGTCTTCTGTGTGGTCAAACTTTTGATATTCGTGATATTTAGACGCTCATCAGTTGAAAAAATTAAAGGATCGTGATTTTGAGCACGGAATAAAATCGGTCTTTTTCAAATCACAATTTGTCCAAAGCAAATTTGGATATAGTCAAAACTGATTCTCGTCGATATTTAACCATCTAAACAATTCTTGAGAGTCTTTTGGATGTACATTCATCACTTCACGTAGAACAGCGGATTTGTTCTCATAAGGTTAAAAGGATACAATTTCCGATTAGGTGCTACATGGTACGAAAAAGTAAACAGTTTTGAGTAAACAGAGTTGAGCAGAAAAAAAACGAAGCCACGTCAGCTATTGCCAAATTCAATCAAGCAATGTCATTGTTTATAAGAGAAAATTTCAGTGAATTTTCCCCACAGTATGAAGCAAATTCCTTAAAATTTTCAAAGAAATCAGCACACACTTTCTCTTGTAAAATATTGAATTTCTCAGATAAATTTAGCGATAGCTAATGTGGCTTGGTTCCTTTCTGCTAAACGTAATCAATTTATGGATACGTACGAAATTAGAAAACTGCATTGACACGGGAAAAGATATAATAGGTTCTTCCAATGACGGCACTAATTTAAAAACAATGGACCACTAGACAAGGTACGAATTTTAGCACTCTGATATATGTTTCGTAGCTAAAATTTCACGTAGAACACGATGCACACAACAAAAATTACCGCAATTAACTCCTTACGAAGATATTGAATGATTCTTGATGCGTGAATTTAAACTACCCGCTCACGAAAACTCAATGCTCTACGTGATTCACATCGAGCGCTAAATGTTATCATGACGGTCTGTGCGAGATGAAAATCTGGCAACCTCAATCTTGACGCTTTGGCCCACCTATAGCAAATTGCTCATAGTTTAAACAACACATGGTGGGAAATGAACATTGCTCAATTGAGAAGCTTGCTGAAGCCGTTGTAGTGCGCGATTTGACTCACGTAGAGCTTTGAGTTTCTTGTGAGCGGGCAGTTCAATTTCCTCGTGACCGATGTGAAATAAAAACGTTAATATCCTCGTTAGGAGTTGGTTTCAGTAATTTTCGTTGCGCGAGTCGTCTTCTACGTGAAATTCTGGTTGGGTAACATGTATCAGATTGCTTAAATTTGTACCTTGTCTAGTGCCCTAGTGGAAGTGAACCTCATGCGGCGGGAGGTCTGCAGGTGGTAAACCACCCGCGGCGGGGACTAACCTTCTGCAACCTCGTGCGAACCTCAAGCAACCCCCCGTCGCATGGGGTAGACATCCGGTTCCAGGAAAAAACCGAGTAACCTCCCGCGAACCTCCTGCGAACCTCCTGCAGACCTCTCGCAAGCCTTAGTGAACTGCATGGGGTTGCAGGCCCTTGCTTGAGGTGATTAAGGCTTGCGAGAGGTCTGCAGGAGGTTCGCGGGAGGTTACTCGGTTTTTTCCTGGAACCGGGTGTCTACCCCATGCGACGGGGGGTTGCTTGAGGTTTGCACGAGGTTACAGGAGGTTAGTCCCCGTCGCGGGTGGTTAACCTCCTGCAGACCTCCCGCCGCATGAGGTTCACTTCCACTAGGGTGGTCTATTGCCAGCAATCTAAATGCTCTCAAGAATCATTATCACGATGCAAAAATTTAAATGCGTTCCCGTCACAAATGAAGCTATATAATAAGCCAGCAAGCATGGCTGCGATAGGATTGTGCGAATGCCCCCTTCTTACTTTTATGGAGATGCATAGAATTGCACAAATATTTCTGGTGCTGAAAACCCACATGTCTACGCGAATATTCAATACTCAACGAGAATGCGTTAATGCGGCAACCTTGGTAGTTTGTGGCACATAACTATATCCTTAACGACTGTTGATTCCCTCCTCACTCACGGGCATGTCCCGCTTCGATGGATAGCCTTCACTGCGCGAATGCTTTCAAAGACTTTTAAATAGTGAACAAAGGGCCTGTGGCTATAGCCACAACGGAGCCGCCAACCATTGAAAAAAGTAGACGTAAAAAATCTTAGAAAAACCATGTTTGAGTTTTTTGAGAGATGAATGGATTCAAAATCCGACGGGTGCACCCAAAAGAAAGCGTATATTTATCTCTGCGATTGCAACTTTATGCACCACTTTTATGTTTTATTTTTAATAAATGATTTTAAAAAGCTACAACCAATTTTTCTGAAAAGTATCTCAAACAAAATTATCCAAAATTTTGACGCGATATTTTTGTTCATTCTAAAAACAAAAATATGATTTTTGTACAAAATTTCGGCCCAATCCAAAAAATGTCACTAATTACCAAAAACAAAAAAAAAACCAGGCACCCAAAAAATATGATGGCAGTACCGTTTGGATTCATCATATAAAAGGAAATGATATCAAAACGGCCCAATTTTCTCTTTCATGCCCATGCAATATACCAAACACCCCAACTTTTTTCACAAAAAAAAAAAAATAAATAAATAAATAAATACCTATAAGGTATGATGACCTGAACACGTTTATTGGATCCATCGCTTTAAAGGAGTATGATATCAAATCGGCCCAACTTCTCTGAAATATGCCTATCTCGGATCAATAATTTTTTTGAGACCTTCCGACTCATCGCTGAGGAGACACTGATCATTACTTGACCCTTAGTATATGTCCTTGTTTAGATGTCAAAGAGTTCCTTATGAGAACTGTAATGAATTTTTTTTCTTTGAAGAGATAAAATCAAAAAATCGTCATAAAATTGAAAAAAAAATTCGAAGAAAAAAAAAGGAATGGGCCGGCCGGCCGTACATACAAGTGGTAGATAATATAGGGTGATTATCGTCTCTCTTTCACATATACATGAACAAGTATCATCGTCAAAAGGAGGATCAGTCCTTCTTGAAATCGTCATTGAAAGATAGACTGAAAGATATTCACACATGAGTGAACAACTTAACAACTTTCAAGCAATGCCATATTCTTTGTTTGTTTCTGATAGAAGGCCTTACAAACTACTGAACCTTGGCGTATTATTGCGAATATTATGTGCCTCCTACTTACAATGCTTCTTTCTTAGCAACTTCATGGATGTTGGCAAGACCGGGTCGGTCACCCATGCCAAAATGTTGGGGCATACCAATGTATCTACATTTCCCCCTTTTTTTTGTACGTGCCGGCCGGCCCATTCCTTTTTTTTTCTTCGAATTTTTTTTTCAATTTTATGACGATTTTTTGATTTTATCTCTTCAAAGAAAAAAAATTCATTACAGTTCTCATAAGGAACTCTTTGACATCTAAACAAGGACATATACTAAGGGTCAAGTAATGATCAGTGTCTCCTCAGCGATGAGTCGGAAGGTCTCAAAAAAATTATTGATCCGAGATAGGCATATTTCAGAGAAGTTGGGCCGATTTGATATCATACTCCTTTAAAGCGATGGATCCAATAAACGTGTTCAGGTCATCATACCTTATAGGTATTTATTTATTTATTTATTTTTTTTTTTTTGTGAAAAAAGTTGGGGTGTTTGGTATATTGCATGGGCATGAAAGAGAAAATTGGGCCGTTTTGATATCATTTCCTTTTATATGATGAATCCAAACGGTACTGCCATCATATTTTTTGGGTGCCTGGTTTTTTTTTTGTTTTTGGTAATTAGTGACATTTTTTGGATTGGGCCGAAATTTTGTACAAAAATCATATTTTTGTTTTTTTGGAAGGATATCACGTATTTTTGGTATGACTTCTGCGAAGTATCAGGCAAAGAGAGTTCCCATTTTAAATTTAAAAGTTGTTCCCGCGGGCGCGAGGCAGAGAGGAAACGACCCCCCCCCCCCCCCCCCTCGAAAGCGGCCCACCTTTTTTTAAGGAATTTCGTTCAAACCGCATGTCAATAATCTGTAATCGTTCTCGAGACATCAGTAAGGAAGGATCCATATTTTTGGCACACCCTGTACGTCACAGAAAAAAAACCGCAGGTCAGTATTGAAATCGTGACAAAGTTGGGTCACTTGACGTAATGCCTAATTCTCATTGGCTACGAACGATAGAAACTACAGTAAAGCGCATTGACTTATAACGCAATCTAGGTCGCGCGGTAGGTAAGACAGCTAGCGGGGTAAATCAGGGTAAAGACGCGCCTTCCGCTTAGTGGATACATCCGGATATACGAACGAAAAGTACCCGTATCAGGCAACGGCGGCACTGGCATGACAGGCATTTCGGTCTCGGACTTGCTGGGTGTTGCTGAGTTGCCTATCGTCCCGCCTGAAGGGACTCTAGTCTCGCCGAAATTTCCTAATGCGCAGTCTAAGCCATAGATAGTGCATAGAGAGGTTATGATAATTATGTTATTGTTTCGTTTGGAAATTTTGAATCGGGTTTGAGCAAAATAGCATTGCAATTTCAATTTCTCCTGGCTCCTGTCTCTTTTTCTATGTCATATTATTTCTGAAATTAATAACAATATAACTTCTTGAATGGTTTTCTCATTGTACGCACGAAACATTTTCAATTTTATGCTGCCCCGAGGAATAATACTTCCAAATGTGACCATTCTTGATTTTGCATGATATTCCTTCTCTCTCTAGGTACCTTTTTCGTTGTGAGTGAGTTTTCTTTTATGATTCTCTGATTACTGAGGGCACCATGCTTGGGCACAATGTGCCTGAAACGAAAAGTTGCTACTTACTAACTTACTTGTCTACTATGTGCATTCCTATCCAGACATCATATGAAATCATCTTGGTACTTGCGTTAAATCTTTCCGTTCATAAGGAGATGGTATACAATAAACTTTAGTTGTGATGACATAAATTTTCTCAACTGCATGCTGATTATTGAAACTATGTCAGTACGACAAGGCAAGACAGCCCTATCTTAACCGTGCAATATATCGCATTTCGATCTCTTATCAGACTGCTTCAAACTTTCAATAATCGGCCTGCTGCAATGAAATCCTTTTATAGCTTTCATCATTATGATTCTCCATTTGGCCATTCTGGTCAACTAGAGTCCACAAAGACACATTGACTTTAAACGCGCAACAGGGTGAAAGGGAGAGTGCCAGTTTAACTAATAATGGGTTTATTTTCAATGATAAAATTAACCAGTCTATTTACTGTCACACCTTCAAAGTGGGTGAATGTGTCAGGCAAGAACCCTGATAATCAACAACTTCAGAGCTGCTCTTAATATAGGACTTCTATGTAATGTTCCATCTCCTGTGTACAGTAGGCACAAAACCAGGATTTACATTAGAGGCATCACCTGTGTTAAGGGATACCTTTTATGTCTTACATTATCCAACATTTTTTTTTTTGGATTCTTGGAACTAATGATAGAATGCAAGCTAAATTCTGCAGCTCTGTGCAGGACCTCTATCATTTACGCTGCTTATACCTAGTTATGCCTGCCAGGTCCTTTGACCATTCGAATCGCAATTTCTCCGAGCTCCAATTTCATCATCAGTAATAACATTGCAAACGCGTGATACCGTCTCATGAAGACAGTAAGTAAAGTAAGTATTTATCAATATTTTTAGTTTTATGAGAGATGTCTCTAAAGCTATGGCATTCTGTATCTTGAGAAATGTGACCAGTTCACTCGTCATTGGAAAAGATAAACAGTAAAAGTTGATGCTTCCGCAAGCAAAAATTACAGTTACCACAACTGAAATTTCGATCTCAATAGCATGAATCTTCTGAACTGTAATGAAACAGTTTGATAACATTTCATTTTCAGGAGCCTTTATCTGCCAATGCTGGTCATACAGAGTCAACAACGATTGAGTTTCAGTGCGTTATCAGGGTACAACAGAGAATACCACTTTAATTTTTGGTTTTCCTTTCAATAACATTTCATTTTTATGAGTCTGTATCTGCCAATTCTGGTCATGCAGAGTCGGCTGCGATTGAGTTTAAACGCGTTATCAGGGTAAAACAGAGAGTACAATTTTGATTCTTTGTTTTACTTTCAAGGATGGAAAAAAACAGTCCATTTTCTGTCACACCTTCAGGCATGAACTTTTCAGCTAAGGACTCAAATAAATGACAACTTAGGAGCCACTTGGCATGTATGATTCTTCTGTATTGGTCCGTCCCTTTTGCACGATAGACGGAGAACCAGAGGTAAAAGGAAAAACATCACCTATACTCAAGGCTTAATTTTATATTCTACGCTATGTGATCCCTCTCATATGATTCTATTGAGCGAATGATTCTGCCGGTAAGTTAATTATGTAGAGCACTATCTCATATCTACGCTGGGAATTGCCAGGAAGATCCTACAACCATCCGATTAAGGTAACTCTCACATCATTACAGTGGCAGGTAAAGTAAGCAGGTATTTATGAGAGATTTCTCAACCCGGGCATTCAATGCCCACTTTCCGTCAAAGAAGATGCTCTGTTGGTTTATGCTGTTGCAGCCCAAAATATTGATCACAACTAATATTTTTAGTCGCCTCAGTCTCAATCGATAGCTTTTATTATTCTGCCAGTTCTGGCTATCCAAAGTCCACATCTAATGAGTTTTTACTCACTTTCAGGGTGTGCCAGAGAATTATTTCTTGTATCCATTTTCCGTGCTAAATGAACCAGCTAATTTTCTGTCGCACTCTCATAGTGGGTAAATTTGCCAGGCGAGGACTCAGATAATCTAGAGGTCAGGCGGCACTGATGTATTATATCGAACAGCCGCTCTGTTTTATCTCCTAAACGTGGTAAGCAGTGACGGCAAATTTGCGTCACCAGGTACTGCAAATTTTAGCTGATGTGTAGAGAGGTTGTCACCAAGGTTATCCTGCACTAGTTATAGCATCTCAATTTTATCAAACCAATGAAATAGCAGTATAGATACATACCTTCTGCACAGGTCAATATGATAGACCTTGATTTGAAGAATTTTATCCAAACACAGGCTTTGACGATTCAATCGACTTCTGACCCAGAATCGAAGAGACTTGATAATAATCAAATCAAAGCTAATGCTTGAAGTCAAGTATCTTTGATTTTGTGACATTGAGTTGATTTCATTGAAGTGGTTTTGTTTCAGTGAAGCGTAGCTTCTTTAGGTGAACACATAACCAAGACTGACGGGTGAATGCATTTACCGGTTATCCATTATGAAGCATCCCAAGTCTATGAAAACATACAGGCTTTAGGCACCAGTTGCATGATACACTGAGAAAACACACATCAACTCCTGAAAATGTAGGCTGCCTAGCTGCTAGCAAAATTTTAGTAGAAAGTGGAAACGCAGAATCATTCCCACCGATTGAGATCCCAGACACACATCATCGTATTGAGGGAAAGGATGATTTTCTGGTGGAAAGTTGCTGAATCTGATTAACGAGAAATAGTATCTAGGACTCACTATAGTGGGATATCATCAATCATTCATGAACAATTACTTGAAAAGATCACTAGATCAGGGCCGCTGGGAAGAAATGGCAGGTTGATCCGAGTACTTACAGTGACAACTAAATTTATCAAGGGTGCGGGAATCATAAAAGGGTTATATAGAAATGGATCCAGTTATATTCGGCTAGGATAAAATAGATAGAAACATACATCGATTAATCCATCTTATTTTTATTATTTAAATATTGAAAACAGTAATGACATAAACATAACCTGAAATTTAACTTCTGGAGTCGGCGCTCACCATCCATCGCGCGGTTCTACAAGTTGTTTTCAAATTCTGACTGTTTTGAAAAATTGAAGGACCCGCTCCTTCTTTCAATAAATTCTCCTTTCGACGCCCATATAAGTCCGCAAACTTTCCGAAAGGCACATCCTGGGAGTCTACAGATTTGAATCATACCTAGTTTAATGGATTTTATGCTACCCTTACCTCCACAGCCCTAGGGACCGATCGACATTCAAATCGTCAGAAAACGGGTTAATTATTAAATTGTTCTTCTTTATACGCCATCTATTTCAAATTTCCAAAAAATCATATTTAGTTTATGTGACGCTGATTCAAAATATCTATACTTGTATGGGGTTTTTTTTCTACGGTATAGCTGTAATGTCAGTGAACTAAACACGATGGTCTCTCCCGCGACCGAACGTTTCGCGGGCCCCGTATCTGCTCAACAATTCCATCATTGTCATCTTTTGGGGGTCCATGTCGTCAAAAACTAATGTCATGTTTTGGGGTCCAAAATTTGTCGTTAAAGCTTAATAACTTTTTTAATATTTAACTAAACTTAAAAAGGGTGGTCATTACGAGTGGAGCTGAGCATACTCTACCCAAATATTATAGGGTTTTTGGGGTTTACTCTACGACTTAATTAGTAGGAGAGCTTAATGGACCGCAAACCGTGCAGAAAAGCCCGGTCGCGTTGTTTCGTGTAAAACTAGTTAGGCAGCAGCCACCCGTCTTTTTTTTTTTTTTTTTTTTTTTTTTCTTTCTTTAGGTCGTCAAATTTTTAGGGGAATTTTTTAGGATTGGGCCGGGGTGGCTACCGCCACCTAGAATTTTCTATTAATATAACCAAAAAAAAAAACAAAAAAAAACCAATTAAATATCATACAAGTTTCTGAATCGTTACAATTAGGATACATATTTTCCCATTGATCATGGTAAAAACTGGAACAAAAAGTGCAGAATGATGACACGCAGTCCTAGAGCATTCTTACAGTCTTGTAGGCGCTAACGTGCATTTTACGCCATCTGACCTACTGTACTGCGTTTGACGCAGTGAGAGAAGTATTCACGCAGTCTTGTAGGCGCTAATAGGGGCCTTATGCCGACCGCACTGTTTGATGCAATGCGTGAAGTATTCCTAAAATTTTGCAGGCGCTTGTATACGCTTAACTGTGGTCGCACTGTATTAGGCGCGATTATTCAAACTCGCATTAGACTAATCGCGGCACAGAATAATAGAGCTTAGGGCCATGATTGTTAAAAACTTTCCAGATGTGTACAGACTACCTTGAAATCTTCAAATTTCGCATTATTTTTTCTTTCTCGTTTTACATCTTTCATGGTGGCAAACAATTTTACTCCCTCGTCAATATTTACTTTCAAAATTTTGCTGCTGACTTGAACTTGAGGTTCGTAAAAATGTGACCTTTTCACGATGGTATGTTGAAGGCCAACCTAATCGCACAATGTTGACCATATGCAGTCTTCCTGAAGAACGACACAGAAT
Organism: Bemisia tabaci; assembly: GCF_918797505.1. Lineage (NCBI taxonomy): Eukaryota > Metazoa > Arthropoda > Insecta > Hemiptera > Aleyrodidae > Bemisia > Bemisia tabaci. Next base: position 30,799,063 of record NC_092801.1, read on the forward strand.
ATGACCCAAATTTGTAAAGTCAAGTTTTAAGATATGACGCAGCCAAAATTCCACACAGTCGAGTAGGCAAGAATCATAAAAGCTGTTCAAATTGTCATTTCTCAGATATGAAAACTTTCGAAAAACAGCCGCAGGAATTCGTCGTTATGTAAGTGTAAAATACATCTGTCACTCACTTCATATCTTCATATCTGAAGGACACCTAATTTACTGAATGAGAGCGATCAATTCAACAATCTAGAAGGTCTAATTTAGAAAAAAATTGACTCTGTTAAAAGTGAATACCGAATAGTACAAATTGAATAGTGCTACACAATTTCAGGCAAGCATCGACGTTTTTGTTTTTCCAACGACAGTGAAGTGTTAGAAGATGAGATTTTTGTGCGACTACAAGAAAGTGTTATTGTTTTACCCGACTGTATTGACTTGAATTTTCAAAAATAATTTTTTTTTAAAGAACAGTTTGGAGACGGATTCTAGATTAGAACCTTTTGCGCTCGAGAAAATCCCAGGGTAAAAAAAAAAAATAAATAAAAAAAATTGGCCCCCTAAATTGGCAAAAGAGATTTCTCTTTATGAAGTTTAAACTACTTCTATAGACATTTTTTATGAGGAGACAAGAAAAGGGTACCGAGAGGAAATATGATTCCCATATCCATTTTCATCATCCTAACATTAGGAATTCTGCAGACTGGAGCCTTTAAAATTTTAGTTTTCTTCCCAATGCCATCATACAGCCATCAACGTGCCATATTATCCTTGACGGAGAGGTTAGTGAGTGACGGCCACGAACTGTTCGTTATTAGTCCTAATGCAGTACCGGTAAGCATATTTATGGATAAAGTATTCTTGTATTTATTTAAATTGTGTATTTTTAAACTTTTCAACAAGTTGGAGACGTTAAAAGGTGTTCGGATGTTACAAACACCTATTGAAAAGAAGATTAAATTTGAGAAAATTACGTTATCCGGGTCAAGTTACGGGAGAGGTTATTTATATTATCTGTAATTTTTTTCTGGAAAGCATTAAAAGTCATGACAGACTAATCCGGCTTTAAAATTTCGATAGCCAAAGTACATCCGTACATCCGTTTGCGACGTTGCAGACTTCTTGTCAGAATGTTTTTCTTTTTTTATGGAAAATGAGTCAACGTAAAACGAATGGCAAGCAAAAAACGGAAAAAATTGACCGTCTCTTTTCAAATAATTAAATATCGTGAACAATCCTCATTGATTCTGTAGGGTTTGGAGTCACATGCTAACTACACGTACGTGGACGTTTCTTTTGCTTACGAATACTTTGGGGACCCAGACAAGGACAAAAACAAAGATGAGGTTGCGGATCTTCAGACTAGATTTTCAAAATGGGAGCTTCCTCGTACGTGCGTCGCGGTGGCAAGTATCGCCAGGAAGGAATTTGAGAGTGAAGCTTTTCGTCATTTTATAAGGTAAATTTTCCCTTCTATATTTTTCGGGGATGAAAGAAAAATCGTCCCGAAGAGATCTTCTTTCAATATTAAATGGAAGTATTTATATCCTGAAAGGAACTGTATGCGATAATGAATGAAATTGAAAGGAAGTACGATATACAACAAGATATATCCAATCCTATGAAGAAATCAACGGAGAAATTCCCAAACCACATACCTCAGTTTGCAAAGTTGCCGACTTTCTGCCATATATTATTTTTTGAATAAAGGACTACTAAACGTCAATGAAGATGTTGCATGTGTGAGGAATTTGCGATTGCGAAAATATGGCGTCGAAACTCAATATAGGCCTTCTAAGCCCCATCATTCGATGCCGCTATTATTCTAACGCGAGTTCGAACAATCGGGCCAAACAAAGTGCGACCGACGAGACGTTAAACGCAGATCAGTGCCTTCAAGACTGCATGAATACTTCTCGCATTGCGCCAAATGCAGTGTAGTCAGTCGGTCACTCGGTCAGTTGGCGTGACACGCTCATTAGCGCCCACAAGGCTGTAGGGATACTTCACGCATTGCGCGTATAGCGCAGTGCGCGCTTTAATCGTTGTAATGGAAATGTTGCAGGTGTGAGGGATTTGCGATTTGACTGTTGATTCTTATGTAAAAGTTCGCGAGAAACACGATGGTGCCACTGGTTTTTTTCTGAAATCAACTCTCAAACTCAAAAAAAATTCTCAAGTTGAGGCCAAAATGGAGGGGATAACCCACGCTATCCTAAGAGTCCACCTCTACATCAAAACAAACTCTCCGTGCAAAGATAGGGAGCAAATACATTGACAGGGCTGCCACTTTATTTGGGGACCCCAAAACTGAAAACACGGCAATCCTGCTAGTGTATTTGCTCCCTATCTTCGCATGGAGAGTTCGTCTTGATGTAGACGTGGGCTCTCAGGATAGCGTGGGATATCCCACGATCCCCTCCATTTTGGCCTCAACTTGAGAGCTTTTTTTGAGCTTAAGACTTGATTTCAGAGAAAATCAGTGGTACCATCGTGTTTCTCGCAAACTTTTACACTAGAATCAATAGTCAAATCGCTAATTCCTCACATGCAAAATCTCCATTCTTAGATATAACGTATGTACCATTAGTTTACGTATGCACATAGAGTTTGAACCACAATAGCAGTTCCAAATTGGTAAATGAGGTCCAATTTGATCGAAAAACCTTCCCAAATTTAAACCGTCGATATGATGCTTCATTATCGATGATCGAATATTTCACTTTGGATTATTCCTTTATCTACGGCTCACTATCGAGATACTATCTAAGATCCCTTTTAAACTGACCATTTCAGACGCGTGGAAACAGAGCGGATTCAATTTGATGTGGCGATCATCGAGACCTGGTTCACACCGTTCACTTGCGCATTAACTCGTCTAATCTCCGGATCCACTCCCATCATATCCATGTCAACGGTGAATGCAGACATAATGGCCGAAGACTCCTTGGGTAGCATCAGCCACCTATCATTTGTGCCGGCGATATTCGGCGAATACACTCATAGAATGAGCTTATGGCAAAAAATAGAAAATTGGGTTTATCATTTTTATTTAACTCGTGCGATGAAAAATGCCATGGATCCGGCGGCCAGGGTTTACTTCAGAGATAATTTTGGTCCTAGTTCAGAGCGCTTGGTTGATGGCTGCTGGTCCAACGCCAGCTTGTCGATTGTCGTCTCGAACTCGGTGTATTCCTATCCGAGACTTTTGGGTCCGAATGTCATCGAGACTGGACCTTTGCACCTAAAGCCACCCGGGAGATTGCCAAAAGTAGGTAAAAAACAAGCTTATACTGATTCTCTAGAAGTATCGACTCGTTTATTTTTAGTCATATTTGGACCGAGTTTAACAGAAAGGAACCAAGCCACATCAGCTATTGCCAAGTTTAACTGGGCGATTAATTTTTTTACGAGAGAACGTTTGTTCGGATTTCTTTGAAAATTTTAAGGAATTTGCTTCGTATCATGGAAAATTTTCACTGAAACTTACACAAAAATCCGCACAACCGTTTTCATGTAAAAAATTAAATTGCCCAATTAAATTTGGCAATAGCTGATGTGGCTTGGTTCCTTTCTGTTTAACGTGGTCCATTTCTGAGTAGATCATTATGGTTCTTACATGTTTTGTAACAATAAGCTGGTTCAATAAGTTTTAATTCTTGCATTAAAGAAAAGAAGAGACTGAATTCAACTGAAGTTTTCTGGATTTTGGATTGGGTTTGGGACCTTCTTTTGCGGCTTAATGTCGTTCGGAAAAATCCCAGAAAACTCCTGCAAACCAGTATCGCTGTAGTTTTTAAAAATACAAGAAGTAAAATACATATATCATTGAACAAGCTCTTAACCAAGCTGAAATCATGCAACTGGCGGGAAAATTAGAAAGCGAGGACACGGAATATTCTCTGATATACACATAAGTATTTTTGAAATTGATAACTATCCGTGCTCTGGGGCAGGCTTCTTGCATGTGCGGCTAAATTGAAGGCGAAACTCAAATGGGATATATCCACAAGATCGTCTACTGGCTCTATCAAAGCTTATTGATAAGATAAATGTGCATTTTGCAAGTGGATTCGCACTCTCTGGTAGTTTTGTTGCCTATGCGGTGAAATTGAGGGCGAAATTCAAATGATCGATACCTAGAAATAAAGTTGAGTTTCCTGTAAAATTCAGCGCAAAGCGAAAAACTCGAACCTTAAATCCCCGAAACTCACTACAGCTATCTTACCTTTTTTTTCTTTTTTTTTTTGTCTTTTTTTTTTGTCACAACAGAGGCTTTTAAAATTTCCAAAATGGAATTTTTAATTTCATGCTCCGTTTTCAGAATTTACAAGACTGGCTTGATGGTGCGGAGAAAGGTGTAATTTTTTTCAGTCTTGGAAGCAATATGAGAAGTAAATCGTTACCTGTGGTCGCAAGAGACAATTTGATGAAATTCTTCAAGGAATTACCAAAAGGATACAGGGTTTTGTGGAAATGGGAGCTTGATGGAAGAATCCCCGGACAATCAGACAATATACTCACTCAAAAATGGATGCCGCAGGAAAGCGTTCTGGGTGAGGCCTTTTAATTTGCAATTTTACCATTTTTTGTGTTGTAATTTGTGATGTAATTTGCAAATTTACCATTTTTGGTGTGCTTCCACGCAATACAGTTCGCAAATTATTCTTACACAAGTATATCCGTTGAAAAGACATAACGACCCGCCCGAGGGACATCAATGGGCCTGTTGCAAACTTTTGCTAGAGCAAAACTAAGAGTTGTTTCTTATAGATAATGCCTCAAAAATCACGATGAGCGCATCGGCAAACTCTGAAATGCACTCATAACTTCACAATCTGCGTAAGAAATTTGCGGTTTTTTGAGCTTCCCGCTTCAAAAACGATACTACGGCACAGGTGAACATTTTGTAAGAGGAGTCGTTCCATCGTCGGCAATAATCATCATGGCCGACGCCAATCCGCCAAAACACGTTTGATGGGACGAGATAACACCTGAACTGGATTAGACCAGATAACAATCGGTGTGTTAACGTTCATATTTTCCACGGCCGAATTGATTGACCTTGAACTCTCCTTGAATTACGCGCGGAACTGCGTGCAAGCGTCGGCCATGATGAATATCGCCGACGATGGAGCGACTCCTCTAACAAAATGTTCACCTATGCCGTAGTATCGTTTTTGAAGCGGGAAGCTCAAAAAACCGCAAATTTCTTACGCAGACTGTGAAATTATGAGTGCATTTCAGACTTTGCCGATGCGCTCATCGTGATTTTTGAGGCATTATCTATAAGAAACAACTCTTATTTTGGCTCTAGCAAAAGTTTGCAACAGGCCCATTGTTAAATGTTCCATACAATGTGAAAAGAAGGGTGTAAACATTTCTATCTTAAATTTTAATTTTTTATGTAATACATACATCTGAAGGGAAAATAATGGAGACAATTACGTAGGGGTAGATATTTTGTTTAAATTTTTGAAAATTTTTGATGTTGGTGCCCGCTTATTTCAGCACACCCAAAAGTGAGAGTGTTCATCACACAAGGAGGACTGCAGAGCTTCCAGGAAGCTGTTCATTACGGAGTGCCAACGGTTGGCATCCCGTGGTTTGGAGATCAGGAGTTCATCGCCGCCAAAATGGTAGACGCTGGAGTAGGCGCACAGTTATTGCCGTCGGATCTCTATTCTTATGAGAAAATAAAGGCAGCTCTTGATATGGTGTTGTATGATAAGAGGTATGTTACTACCCTGCTAAATCGTTACCTTACTTTATAAATCAAACTTAAAGTCCTGAATGGAAAATTAATGGTATTATTGGAGAATAATGGAAAGTAATGAAAATTGAATTAGTGAGTTTGAAAACACACCAACTCGGGTTTTCTTTCGATTTTCACTTGTTTACGGTTTAGTAACACTTATGGCTAAAAGCATCTGCACGCAAAAGGAAATTTCGAAATTGCAATCGGGAGTGCTCGAAACAGCGACGAGAAAAGGGAAAAATCGAAGTATTTTATTGGAAATAACAATTTTTGGCCATTTCAAGGGAAACGGGTGACCATCCGATTTTGCAGTTGTATTTTTTCGGTTCAGTATACCTTGTGCCAACAAGTTATATAAATATTAAAGCGTTATTTAATACAAAAAATATAAAGTTTTCAGGGCAGACTATGAAAAATCAGTTTCTAAAAGTCGGTGAGAACGAAAACACACCAACTTGGAAATTTTTAAACGCTTAATCTCTGTCATCAAACATGGTGTATCGGTTTAAACTGGTGCTTTACAAAGCCTCTAAGTACTTGTCCTTTGGCACCAGAAAGGTTTTTCTTAAACTAATTTTTTCGCCCGCTGCGCAGTCTTAGGTGTTTCCTGAACATTTTTTTTTTCCGAGTTGGTATGTTTTCGAACTCACTGATTCAATTGATGGAGTGCTTAAATTCAGCGTTGAAATATTAACAGGCGCCTTGAAACTGACTAGATTCAAAAAATCATTGAGTTTTTCTCAGATGCATGGAAATCCTTTTAGTGATAACAGTGGACTACCAGACAAAGCACGGAATTAAACACAACGATATGTTTTTTTGTCAAAAGTTTACACATAATATTGTTGTGTCGAAGAGGAACGCCGTAGGAGTCTTCGAAGGTTGCCAATTTACTTTCGTTAAAACACCAATTTTATGGCCAATGCAATTACACTACATGTATTAATAGCTTGCAAGTATTGTAAAATATACATTTGGAACACGTCGGACATATTTCTTTACAATTTAATCGTTAAATTAACAATCCATTTTTTCTGTGTTGTGAAAACTTGTGTTTCTCAACAACCAACAACCAACTACCAATAATCAACCGATAAAAATAACAGGTTCCCGTTGTTTATTTTTCTTTCAGATTTTTTAAGAACATGCAGAGGCTTTCTGCTATATCGCGCGATTTTACTGCTCAAGCAATGGATAAAGCCGTGTTCTGGGTAGAGCACGTAGCCCGTCATGGAGGGGCAACTCACTTGAGACCAGCAACCGCTGATACATCACTCTTTCAGTACTTTTGCTTGGATATAATAACCGTTATACTGTTTCTAAGTTCCCTCATTATGTTTGCTACTTATAAGGTATCAAGATTTGTTATTTTATTCATGATCTCAAACAAATTGACGAAAAAAATAAAAAATTCTTAACTGAGGATCTTGTTTAAAGATTAATCATTTTTTTTAAAGAAAAGGAGAAGAAGAAGAAGACGAAAAAGAAAAGAACATCCTCCGCAGAAAGTCTTGGTGCATTGGAACAAAATTGTATGTTTATTGACTTCTGTAAAGTTGAGTCGAAAACATAACTAAATCATGATCGATCGGTGAACGCGGGTGGGTATGTCAACTGCGACGTTAATACATCTTCAATCATGTTTTCTTTTCTTCACGCAAAACTATGCAAAATATTTCATTCAAATTTGTGATTTGTTTCCACCTTCTTTTTATTAAGAATGATTGGCAAACATTCACAGAAAATTTCAATAATGCTGATTTATTATAAACTGCTGGCTAGTTGTCCTCTTAAAAAGTAAAACATGTTCGGAGACATACAACGTCACAATCTGAGATAAGCATTTTTCGACTTTAGCCATGCTGTTTAAAATAATGGTATTCTGTTCCTAAGATGAGAAGAAGTAAGATAAAAGGACTCAATTAGAGTCATTTTGGAGAAAATCGTATTTTAGAGACAACATGAGCGTTCTAGAGTTAAATGAAGTCAAATGAATTAAAATATGATACTAAAATTTTGCAGTGTACTTCGAATGGAAACTTTCTTTAACATCCTGAAGAATAAATGAATCAAAAGGGTTGTACCCATTACCGACCGAACACTAAAGGGTTTTACGTAAAACAAAAACACTTAGTGTAAAACACCACAGTGTAAAACAACACATAGTGTAAGATTACACAAAACTAACGGCCTGTCGAGGCCAAGCCGGATCCTCGATATTGGATAAATTTATTTTTTGCCTTTTATGAGAAGACAGAAATTCGGAGGGTACTCACTGAATTCCCGAAATAAGAAGGGGATCTTCAAAGAGAAAATATTCAGTAATTAAGTCTGCAAACATACCTGAAACAAAAAAACAAAAGTTTATTAGGAAAAAATAAAAATAATCCATCTTAAGTGAAAAACACTACACTTATTCGGTTGAAGAAAGTGTTGAATGGTTGTAGAAATTTGTAATTAGGGGCCGTCCCTTAGTGACGTTACGCGTTTTTTCGCATTAAACTTTAGAACTTGAAACCCACTGTTTTGAAAAACAAAACTAGTCAGGGTCTAGCTTCATTATTTCGAGGAGTTGTATGATGTCACTGCTACATCTATTTTAGCCGTCAATTATACATAACTTAAATAAGTGTATTATCTCCTTTGATAGAAGGGATCAATGAACCTCTTCACTAACGACCACTGTTTCATCTTCCAAAGTCTCTGATCAAGAAAGGAGGTCTAGGAAAAACCATTCATTTACCTTCCTCCTCACTACGCGCATTTATTGAGGGAGTAAGATGTACAGAGCAATTGAGAGAGAGGACACTGGCTGGAGAGGAAAATTTCAATGAAGCATGAGCCTCTATGATGTTATGCAGTTGTGATTTCAAAATTTACACGAACAATGAGCTCCCACGATGAGCTGTGATCACAAAAATCCGCAAAATCTCATGTAAACTGACAACACTGCCAACGCCGATGTTGCCGATTTTCACGAATTTACACGTCGCTGGTTTCACGTTTTACAACATTTCAAGAGAATTTCAGCGATAGGTGCTCTGATTGGCAATTCACCGACTAACAGTTTTACAAGAATATTTATAATATATTTATGACAGTTTTAAAAATATATTTTAGCGAATCTCCGTTGAATACCTACGAAGTGACAGTAACCTCTTATAAATGTATCTTGAACAAATCTATTCTATCGGTCAGTATGATGAAATATCTTGTCTCTTTGAAACAATACGTAAAGTGTAGACTACTTCAGAAAAGTGCTACACTTAAAGTAAAGAAGCAGCAAACACTTGATTCCGGTGGAAAAGCAGACCAAGAAGAGCTCTTTGCTTACTTATAATTATTTTAAAAGCTAGGCATTCGCGCAGCGCCGGGCGCACGGGCTATAGTATAGGTAATTTCTGTGGCTGAAAAGTTCGGTTACGCAAACCAAGAAGTTTAATAGGTCCTTAAAAGATCCAAATTTGATTTTTCAAGAGATGTTATTTTTATTTGTGTTATTTCCTAATTATATCGTATGTTTTGCAAATTCCAGTGAGATCTTTATAAATTCTTAAGAACACTTTTGATCATTTTCGGCCCTTAATTTTGTTCCTCTTGCACTAAAAATTACATTTTGCCTTTGAGCTCTGAAGGTGAACAAATAACATTTCCGTGAACGTGAAACTATTATCAGTGATCTGAAGAAGAATATCCGCACTGAGGATGATTTTCCGAATTATCAGCCACATTTTGGTCCTCGCAGCCACCGGTGACGCCTACAAAATCTTGGTTTTATTCCCTATTGCCTCGTACAGTCATCAACGCCCTATTCTACCACTGATAGAGCGACTGGTTCAGGACGGTCATGAAGTGTTTGTGATCAATCCTAACAGAGTACCGGTGAGACAAATGTTGCATTTGATCGACTTGATTTTTAATTTTGATTTTCATGGACATAGCACTACCTACACTGAAAAAAAAATCTCGGTGTATTTACTAAGACAAGGGTAAAATTACCAAGAATTCAGGGTTCTATTTGATCCCAGTTTTTTCTTGGTAAAATTACCATTTATGGAATTGGTAATTTTACCGAGAAATCTCGGTAAAATTATTGACTTTCTCGGTAATTTTACTGGACCCCGGTAAAAACGCCAATATTATTTATCAACTGTGGTAGAATTACCGAGATAAAATGGCAAAGTTACCGGGAATTGATTACCAATAAAAGTGGTATTCTTACCTGAAAAAAACAGTAAAAATACCGGTTTTTAGGTAAGCTAACTACTCTGTCTTGGTAAAATTACCACAAATTGGTAAAAAAAAAGTGAGATGGTAAAGGTACCAACGGACCTTGGTAAAAACGCCGTGAATTTTTTTTCAGTGTAATGTATTGCGATTATTCATTTTTCAGAGCTTCAGACGCAAGGATACTTCTTCTATCGGCTAAAATTCTCAAATTCTCTCGGCTCAATTCTCTGACGAAAACGCATACTTCTATGAGTATTTTCTCATGAGCTCCTGCAAGCATAAAGTAATACGGATTACAAGGCTAACGTAGAAATTGAGATACGCCCTTGCGTCATTGAGGCGACGAGTTGTGAGCCCAAAATGAGATGTTAAATTGGATTTGATGGATATAGTAAGAATAAGGAACAAAGTGGAGTAATGGTGCTTATTGATCCACACAATTTCGCGGGGAAATCAAAGCCAAGAAATCCCAAAAATTACGATTAGAGTAAAAAGATTGTAACTCTAATGAGTACCAGTACCAAACTGAGGGAAGGAGGGAGGGGGGGGGGGGTGCTCACCTCAGGCAGTTTGCACTGGACTATTAAGTTGAGGTCACGCTCAGAGATCTATAACGTTATAGTTATAGATCTAAACTATGCCATATCTTTCCTCCCATTAAATACTGACCCTAAGAGTGAATATTTTGAACAGGAATGGGCCGATTTGGAATTTCTTGGTATCAATTTCGCGTAAAATTTTCCCTTAAATTTGATAGAATATTTTCAAAATTTTAACGAAAACCCCAAATGTTAAAATCACAACCCTTCGTTTACCCTCTAAGAAGTAGCCGGTTTGGCTTTGGGGCTGTGACATTTGGATTCCGTAGAGTCGATTCCCTCTTCGTCGCCCGCTGTCTACGACTGCATCCGACCTAAATAACCGAGAATAAAACCTGGTATGGGTGGTCCGGAACACCCTGCATGTATATGTCATTATAACAAGGTATATGTACAACGTAGGTATGCTCTTCCCGACCCTATCTGCCAGGACTCAGCTTTCGGTTCCCGCCGCTAGAAATGTGGCGCGTAATTTGAATTTTAACAAGTTCGCAGTCTTAGCTGAAGCAAATATGATTGTCTGCTGTTGATAAAAACGAACATAACCAGTGCAAGCAAATACTTTGAGAATAAAAATTCTTTGCTTTTAATGAGGTGATGGTACATTTCCATCAACGGCAGGCGGTCATAATTGTTTTCGGCCAAGACTGCAAAGTTGTCGATATTTTCGCGTCACAGCTCTAGCGGCGGCCGGCGGTAGCCGGAAGCCAAGTTCAAGCTGAAAGGGTCGGGAAGAGCATAACTAGGTTTCACGTACCTTGTGTAAGTGCATTTATATAAATGAGCCAGAAATAGTGATTCCATACTGAAAAATACAATGTGTGTTACTTTTCATTCAACAATTACCTAGAATATGTTGAGTAATGTACTACGTCCCAGTCCAACATGCGTGTTTTTGAACTATGTGAACGATGATGCATGAAAAAGCACATTTTCCGTTTAATGTACAGGGATTGGAAAATCACGCTAACTACACACATGTCGACACTTCTTTTACTTATGAATTCCTCAAAGATCCGAAGAAAGAAGGTTTTATCGACTTCCAACAAAAGCTGACCAAATGGAAAATGACTCAACAATTCGAACTTTGGGCAAACACTATCACAAAAATACTCCGCAGTGAAAACTTCCTAAACTTTAAACAGTAAGTATCATTCTTACGTAAGTAATTTGATACATATTAGCCATATTCTGAAAATAATTGTTTGAAATGGTTATAAGCATCGTAGTTTTACCAGGCATTCTCAAAACATAACCCATTTCCTTCGTTTGGTCACCCCAAGTGGTCAAAAAATATCTCTAAATGACGAACTCGAGCTGGCACTCGGCAGACAAGTTTATTTTTAGAGATCTTACTCGATCAGAGTCAGCTATATAAAATGTCATGTAACCTCATAAAGTGAAATTTCATGAACTTTATTTGTGAAATTCTTCAAGATTCCTGCAGTGGGCTCAATATATGTTACAATACGCATAGAAACAATAAAATCATAATTGTGTAAAAAATATCGTTTATCAGTCCAATTTCGAAGTTGCTAACGGAAATCTCGGGTTATTGTTGCAAGCTCATAAGCAGCCCTTAAAATACTCTTGGAGTTTTGCGAAGAATGAAATTCCACCTTTCAGCGAAATGAAATGGCATACCGCGTAATTAGTTGGGATGGTTTAAAAAACCGCACCTGCCACTCTCTGGGCTAGGTCTATTATTATTATACATTAATCGCACTGCATTCTGCAATTTCCTGGCTCAGTTTAAAAACAACATATATACCATTAGTTTTTCTATGCCCATAAGCGTGTTTACTGGTGCGCCAGATATTCTAAGGTTGTACTTTGAATCAGCACCTAAGTATTCGTAAATGGAGAATTTGCATTCTAATTTTTTATTGCTTAATCTAGTAGAGCGGATAAGCATAACAATCGTGCATTTCTGGAAGAAAGCATGAAACTTTCAGGATATCATCTTTACCTATAGAAGGTTCAATTTCGCAAGTGAGCCCAAAATTCTGAGGTCATGGGGGCCGGGGGGGCAGGGGGTCCTGATTTCGCTATGTTTTGCCGAATTTTCGCGTTGAATCATTGTTAGAACGCCGTTAACAATGTAAAATGTAATCAAAACTTGAGTAAACATCATTAGTAGGTTCTCTCAAACAGTATCCTAAAATGTTATCACCGTCCGATCCCGGAGCACCCCTCAAAATGCCTAAAATTCAAAATGGCGCCCATAATAAAGCCTCCGGAATATCGGTGTTTTCACTTGTGCATATCCTGTCATGTGAGGTATCATTTTCCATGTAATTTTGGTCGCAGATTTCATATTTGAAGTCAAAACAACCCCCCGGTCAAAATTGGTGCCCTTAATCCAAGATGGCGGCCAAATTTTAAAGGCAGGAGGGTGCATTTTTTCAAATTTTTACGTGATAAGGCAAGTGATATGTCATTTTCCATGTAATTTTGGTCGCAAATTTCATATTTGAAGTCAAAACAACCCCCCGGTCAAAATTGGTGCCCCCATTCCAAGATGGCGGCCTAATTACAATGGCAGGAGGGTGCATTTTTTCAAATTTGTACGAGGTAAGGCAAGTGATATGTCATTTCCTATGTAATTTTGGTCGAAGATTTCGTTAATGAAGTAAAAAAAGTTCTCCGTTCAAAATTGGTGCCCCAAATCCAAGATGATGGCCAAATTTGAAAGGCAGGAGTGTGAATTTTTATGAGAAAAAAAATCACGTGAGATGACAAGTGAAGTATCAATTTATACGCATTTTTAGTCAACAAAACGAATCTAAATGAAATGTAAAAAAAAATCTTTTACACAAAAATGAAAAGAGATAATCAAGATGTTTGCCATCATGGCTGACATGTGAAAAGTGATGAGCCACTAATAGTGAGGAGTCTTCCTGATTACTGCACAAAAACTCTGAACTCAATTTCAGATGCCCTAGACGTACTGGTACGTACGGTACGTAGGTACCGAAAATAATATAGAAAACTTTCTGTCGGTTTCAGATGGTGGGTCTCTACTCCATTGAGTGCGATCAAAACATAGGTATACTTACAAATCCATTGCACAAACCTATGTTCCATCAAATTGATGAGCAGACACAAATGTTTCTTTGCGTTTTCGAAGTGATGTTAAACGCGCAAAATCCAAGATGATCGGTGTTCTTGCATGCGTTAACTGGTTACAATTCAACCCTTCACATTCATAAAATAGAAACAGCAACTTTATTCTGTACGCTTTTATCTGATCCTTACCGGCAAGAATTTAAAGAAAGGTTCTTGGAACCTAATCAAAACCATGAGCGGATATGAAGAGCTGGGAAAGAGTAAATCGATGGTGAAACTGCTTAAATACGTATTTCGGTTTGCGGTATTGCAGATTTCTTGTCATACTTACTCCAGTTCCTTCATCAAAAAATATTGAACGGCATTTCTTGAAAACTTCGCTTGTTTTTACTCTCAATGTGAGGAATATTCTGTAAAAATTTCAAGCCATGATGTTGGTTTGGTCCCCTTTCAAAAAATAAAATAGTAGCGAATATTTTGAAATCCCGCAACAAAGATACGCACTTTTGCTGTTTCATCGTCGATATATTACTCCTCTACGGTAGCCAAAAAAATGTGACTTTCGACGATCTCCGTCATCACATATCGAAGGAAAAAGTTCCAGCTTTCAAATTCTTCATTCAATTAGAGAAATTACCCTCGACATCATCAGCAATGAAGTAGGTAACATTAATTTTGGAGCTACTTTTATCCTTAACTTAGGATGGGATGAAGTGATCTGGCTGCTTGTTTGTCTTTGGGGATGGGGATGGATGAATAAAAACAAGGAGCTTCATCCTATTTTAAGTGACATGCCACTAGCTCCTAGAATCGCCGCTTAAAATTATCCGGTGTAATTGTAAGAAAGGGAGTGACACCATGCTGTACTTTCAAGAAAATAATCTTTTCGTTCTTAGACTCATGCAGAAGTTCTGAAGACTCCAACTGTAAAAACCTAAAGAACCGTAGGAGGAAGATCCTGAAGAGCCTGACTGGGAATGTGAATCAGCATGTGTTGATTAAGATTTTCTCCTACACTGACTGGAGAGGGTACGACAGGTGCGTTGCGTGAAACGTTATCTTTATTGAGATATTATATGGGCTTAAAAATGAATAAAATAACTCATTATGTATATGCTCCTGTTAACAGCATTACTAACGTGGACGGCCAAACTGATCACTCTCTTAATTATCTCGTCTCATTTTTGTGTAAAGGATTTTTTTTACATTTCATTTAGATTCGTTTTGTTGACTAAAAATGCGTATAAATTGATACTTCACTTGTCATCTCACGTGATTTTTTTTTTCTCCTAAAAATTCACACTCCTGCCTTTCAAATTTGGCCACCATCTTGGATTTGGGGCACCAATTTTGACCGGAGGACTTTTTTTACTTCATTAACGAAATTTGCGACCAAAATTACATAGGAAATGACATATCACTTGCCTTACCTCGTACAAATTTGAAAAAATGCACCCTCCTGCCATTGTAATTTGGCCGCCATCTTGGAATGGGGGCACCAATTTTGACCGGGGGGTTGTTTTGACTTCAAATATGAAATTTGCGACCAAAATTACATGGAAAATGACATATCACTTGCCTTATCACGTAAAAATTTGAAAAAATGCACCCTCCTGCCTTTAAAATTTGGCCGCCATCTTGGATTAAGGGCACCAATTTTGACCGGGGGGTTGTTTTGACTTCAAATATGAAATCTGCGACCAAAATTACATGGAAAATGATACCTCACATGACAGGATATGCACAAGTGAAAACACCGATATTCCGGAGGCTTTATTATGGGCGCCATTTTGAATTTTAGGCATTTTGAGGGGGTGCTCCGGGATCGGACGGTGATAACATTTTAGGATACTGTTTGAGAGAACCTACTAATGATGTTTACTCAAGTTTTGATTACATTTTACATTGTTAACGGCGTTCTAACAATGATTCAACGCGAAAATTCGGCAAAACATAGCGAAATCAGGACCCCCTGCCCCCCCGCCCCCATGACCTCAGAATTTTGGGCTCACTTGCGAAATTGAACCTTCTATAGGTAAAGATGATATCCTGAAAGTTTCATGCTTTCTTCCAGAAATGCACGATTCTGGGAACTTTTCCCCCTTATCCGCCCTACTAATCTGAAAGTGCTTAAAAAGCTGATTTCACAGTATTTTTTACACTTTTTTGTGATATGGGAAACAGTATAAACATAGATTTAAAAGTGAGGAAATGCACCGCCTAGTGACGTCATCTGGAGGCAATCCCCACTTAAACACACGTATTTTAGCAAATTCGATCATTTCGTCTTATCCTCTCCAATAAAATTGCTCAATTTTTGAACTAAGGGTATCCTCGTGTTCAGTTCACTCAGTAGTTTCCACTTAAACACGAAATTCATCAAATTTCATACACCTGCAAAGCCTCTATTGATTGTATTGTTCATCCTTTGTTTGTTTGCCTTTACTCTAAATTGAATCAGTGAGTTCGAAAACACACCAACTCGGGTTTTTTTCGATTTTCACTTTTTTACGGTTTAGTAACACTTATGGATAGAAGCATCTGTACGCAAAAGGAAATTTCGAAATTGCAATCGGAAGTGCTCGAAACAGCGACGGGAAAAGGGAAAAATCGAAGTGTTTCATTGGAAATACCAATTTTTGGCCATTTCAAGGGAGACGGGTGACCATCCGATTTTGCGGTTTTCTTTTTTCGGTTTCGTATACCTTGCACCAACAAGTTATATAAATATTCAAGCATTATTCAGATCAAAAAATGTAAATTTTTCAGGGCAGACTATGAAAAATCAGTATCTGAATGTCGGTGAGAACGAAAACACACCAACTCAGAAATTTTTAAACGCTTAATTCTCTGTCATCAAACATGGCGTATCGATTTCAACTTGGTGCTTTACAAAGTCTCTAAGTACTTGTCCTTTGGCACCAGAAAGGTTTTTCTTAAACTAAGTTCTTAGCCCGCTGCGCAGGTTTAGGTGTTTCCTGAACAATTTTTTTTCCGAGTTGATGTGTTTTCGAACTCACTGATTCAATTCTCTTCCAGGCGCGTGGAGTCCGAGAACATCCAATTCGACGTGGCCATCCAAGACACCTGGGACACCCCGTACTTCTGCGCGATAGTCCGACTCCTGACCCGTTCCGCCCCGATCATCTCTTTGGCGACGGTGTCCGTGGACCCTCTCGTTGAACCCCTCTTGGGCACCCCGTACCACTTGTCCTTCACGCCGTCGCTGTTCGACCCCTACACAGACAAGATGACCCTGTGGCAGCGCCTGGAGAACTGGTTCTCGCACCACTACATAGTCCAGAGACTCATGGGCACGATGGAGGAGGTTGCGCGGCGGCATTTCAGGGACCAGTTCGGGAGGGATAGCGAGAGCCTCGTCGAGGGATGCTGCTCCAACATCAGTCTCAACTTGATCGCGTCCAACTCGCTGTACTTCTACCCGAGGCTTCTCGGGCCCAACGTCATCGAGCTGGGGCCGCTGCATCTCAAACCACCCAAGGCGCTGCCAAAGGTAAATGGGCCAGTTGCGCTGGTCACAGAATCGTGTTTTAATGGTTGATTCTTGTAGATTAGCTGAAAATAAATAGATCTGTCCAAACAGCAACTTTCCACGTTCAATATTAACCGAGATATCGCGCCGTGAAAAACTCGATTTATGACGTCATCCACCGCGGTAATACATACCATGTTATGCACGACCGCGGTGAATGACGTCAAATACCCGACTTTTTAAAGGACGATATCTCGGTTAATATTCAAAGAAGAAAGTTGCTGTTTGGATGGACCTTATTGTTTTAAGCTAATGTATAAGAATCAAGCATTAAAACACGGTTCTGCATGTGACCAGCGCAACTGGCCTATTGGACTTATATCAAAAGGAACTAAATCAAGTATTGTGATGACTTGAGTCCTGGCATGCATCATGCATACGTTCTTACGGATCTTGGGGCTCAGGTCATGATGGATTTAGTTCCTTTTGATTTAAAAACGTCAAATTGGACTATATTTGGACCTAGTGACGGCAGAGGGATCTACATTCATTCTGGTATAAACTCTGAGATCCATAAGAATTCATTCAGAACATAGCTCATGTTATCTTCTTCTAACCAAAGCATCAAAAGCTCCAAGCAACGTTTCTAAATTTCCGTCGCCATTTCATTTTTTTACAGAGAAATTTTTTTTTTTTTTTTTTTTTTTTTTTTTTTTTTTTTTTTAAAGAAATTTTATTTAAATATATCGTAACTACTACAAGTGTTTCTTGTATCTATCTACGTGGCTTAAAACTAAAACTTAACAAACTGCATTAATTTTATATGTTAACGTTAGATAATACTATGATACAGAGAAATTGTTCAACGAATCCGTCCGAAAATTTCATTGAATTTTTTGTGCTGCCGATAAAATTCAGTGAAAGCAAACAGATTTAACCAACAATTTTCCTCAAATGGCGGCGGGAATTTTGAAACATCGTATGGCGCTTGTGATACTTTAACTGGAGGATGACGGTGTGACAATGGATACAGTTCATTTTGATTGAAATACGTCAAATTGGACTAACTATATTTCGACTTAATTCAGGCAGAGGGATTTACATCCATTCTGATATGCGCTCTGAGATCCATAAGAATACTGCACAACAGGGCTCATGTCACAATAAATACAGTTCCTTTTGATTCAAATTTATCAAATTGGACCATATTTGGACTATTAAGGGAAAAGGATGAGTATCCTTTCTGATATGAGCTCTGAGATCCATAAAAAAACATGTACAACATGGTTTACGTCAGAATGGATATAGTTCCTATTGATAATGAGTTCATTCTTTCATAAGGAACTGGTATCTCTCACTCATGCTAATGAACAGATACCTACATGAGTCAAGTAGTATCCAATGATACGAGTCGTACGTATCCAATGATACGACGTATCATTTGGACCTATTCCAATCAAAAGGAACTAAATGCACTGAGACAAAGGTTTTGAGACTCAGTGGCGAGACGTGAATGATCGATTATCGATATTTCCCCATTCGAAGCTATGGGGAGGAATCAATTATTAAGGTGTTCGTTACGAGTATCCTGTTCATCGATCCAATTCCATCGATTTAACTGTCAGATCAATCTGTATGTAGAACAGTACGCCACAACCTTGCTGAGACTCATAAAGGCACATACAAGATTCTAGCAGCAAAAGAGCATATCACCTAGTTCTATAATAACTCATTTTTATGTGTTTTCGCAGAACTTGCTGGATTGGATGGACGGAGCGGAAGAAGGGATAATATATTTCAGTCTCGGGAGCAACATGAAGAGCAAAGCTCTGCCAGAGAATGTGCGAGGCAACCTGTTGAGATTTTTCCGGGAGTTGCCACCTGGCTACAGAGTCTTGTGGAAATGGGAGCTGGATGGGAAAATTCCGGGACAATCCGACAATATTTTGCCCCAACAATGGCTTCCACAGGACAGTATCCTCGGTAAGAGCTGTCTTATTAGATATTAAAATACATTTTTCTGTAAAATAATATTGCATTTATACGTAGAATATACCCAATGAACGCATTTTGGTCAGTTTGAAACTGATCAACACGAATATTACGTTTAAGACCTTGAGTGAGGTCTATCATCTTTTTTTTTTTTTTTTTTTTTTTTTTTTTTTTTTATTTGGTACTATATACAGATTAAATATAAAGTACAATATAGTGATCAGACCCAAAAGGTCTTTTTACACTTATTTTTAAAACTGTAAAATAATAATTTACAATACAATTGATGAGGCACTTTTAGAAAATTACTATTGGAACAGAATTGGTAGAGAAAAGTAGATGCAAAATTAAAGTGAAAAATTAAGAAAAGAAAAGAAAAATTAAGCGTTAAAATTAAACATAAAGGGAAAAAAAGTAAAATACAATAAGTTAATCGAGAATATTGAAATGTAGTAGACAGATAAATTGTAAATATTAGAGTGAAATAAGTGGTAAAAAGTGCTAAAATACCTAACTGTAATAACATGTGCATAAATAAACTATTTTACTAGAAATTTTTGTCTTTATTGTTGGGATATTCCCTTGCCGACAAGGGTAGAGGGGAATAGAGCCCGTAAATTGAAGATGCTATTTAAGTTTTGCGGAAGTCAGGTGTGTAAAGTTCGTGTGGCTTCCTGCGCTTTAAACGTCTGGTCTCCCCTGCCCAGTCCAGAAGCTTAATTGCCTCTGGATTGGGATGGGATTCCAGACGCTCTTCATACCTTCCGTACATACGGGAGATGAAAACGTCCAGACTTTCTAAGCCGAGTTCAGATCTGATATCCTCGTTCCTCATATACCATGGAGCGTTTGCTATTTGTCTTAAAATTTTGTTCTGGACCGTTTCCATCTTCTGTATGTTGGAATTGGCAGCGCAGGCCCACAGCTGACTGGCGTATGCCCAAATTGGCCTTATCATGGACTTGTATAATAAGATTTTATTATTTAAACTAAGTTTAGATTTCTTACCGAATAACCAATACATTTTTAACAGTTTAAGTTCAATTTGCTTCTTTTTCCTAGAAATATGTTCAGCATAGTTCAGTTTAGAGTCCATGATAAGGCCAAGGTATCTGGCTGCTTGCGATTGGGGTATAGCTTGTCCATTTAGCATTAGTGGAATATGGACAAAGTTCCTAAGTGTGAAAACCACGTTTTCAGACTTGTTTGGATTTAACTTGGACCCGTCAGCATTCGTCCATTCCTCGATTTCATCCAGGCTGGTCTGCAGCATGTCCACAGTTTCCTCGTAAGAAGGGGCGCTCGCGAAGACCGAAGTATCGTCCGCGAACACACCCAGCTCAGAGTTTCCTTTAGGTTTTGGAATATCTGCTGTGAACAAGCTATACAGAAGGGGTGATAGAACAGACCCTTGTGGAACGCCAGCTCTTATTGGTTTAAACTCGGAATATGCGTCCTCGAAACGCACCCTGAATTCTCTATCAGTTAGATATGAAGCTATAAGCTTGGTGTGATTTCCAGGAAGCACCTTCGCGAGTTTCTCAACGAGACGCTGGTGGTTTACTCTATCGAAGGCCTGGGTGAAGTCCAGGAACACCCCATTGCAGAAATGCCCCCTCTCCAGTGCCTTCATAACGAAGGAGGTAACTCTGTGAAGCTGTTCAATCGTACTGTGCTTAGCACGAAATCCAAACTGCTCTTTGATGATCAGATTTTTTTTATTTGCTATTTTTAATAGCCTTTTGATATACAGTTTTTCGAAGATTTTCCCTAGAACGGGAAGTAGGGAAATTGGGCGATATGAGGCCGGGTCAGATGCCGGTTTACCGCTTTTAAGTATTACGATAATTTCAGCCTTTTTCCACTGGAGAGGGATATATTTCAGCCTGATGACCGCGTTGTAAATTGCAACCAATTTCTTGATTACAACTGCGGGTAGCTGTTTCACGATAATCCCCGATACCAAGTCGAAACCGGGCGCTTTCCTGAGTTTGGTCTTGTACTTGATCTCGTTGAATATCTCATCATGACTAATTTTATTGATCTTTTTATCGGGGAGGAAGCGGATATTCGAATAGTCGGTCTATCATCTGAAAATGAGTCTTCACTGTAACGTGGAGAAGAATGAGAACTAAAAAATATTGACAATTCTTTATTAATCGAATTTACACATGGTTTCATCAAAGTATCAACTAGAGCAAATTGAATGTAGACTCTTTTTCAATCGTTACAGTACATCTGCATTTTGCGTAAGTGTGATGAATGGGCGTGACTATAGTTTTTGGAGAATTTGATGAAGAGTCAGCTGACTCTGAAAGAAAACATTAATTTTGTTCAAAGGATTATTAAAAGAACCTTCTTATTTATGCAAGAGAAACAAAACTGGAAAAGTTTTATCTTACAGCATTATACAAATTCCCGCAGTTATTATCATCTACATCTGACCGACCTATGGTATTCATGGGGTGCCATTAATGATGTCTGATGATGGTATTGATGATGTTTGTCGCATTAGAGCGTCTTATAATTTTCTGCCG
This sequence comes from Bemisia tabaci, assembly GCF_918797505.1. NCBI lineage: Eukaryota > Metazoa > Arthropoda > Insecta > Hemiptera > Aleyrodidae > Bemisia > Bemisia tabaci. The sequence continues at coordinate 30,820,729 of NC_092801.1, forward strand.
CGCTAAGTAAGAACGCCGTAAATCCATCAAGATTTTCCCACGTTTTTTGGAACTTAACATTGTATCATATAAAAACCGTTTCACCCGCACGCACATCAAATTTTCAGGTAAGTTCTTGATAGTATTTGCAAAAGAATTCAGTAAAAACATTGTCCCAAGGTACAAAAGTTTTTTTGCTATGATACACTGTTTCCAAAAAATGTAAAATGGCGTTTACGGCGTTTTTGCGTCGCACGGCAGTTTTCTCCTCCTCTGGTCATCGTTGTTTTTATTATTTATTCAATAAATAAAGGTTTATAGAATAATTTTTGACTATACTTTTTTACAGCTCATCCTAAAATTAGACTATTCGTTACTCAAGGAGGACTCCAAAGTTTTCAAGAAGCGGTTCACTTCGGAGTGCCCATGGTCGGAATTCCGTGGATAGTGGATCAATTCTGCCAAGTGGCGAAAATTGTTGATGCCCAAATCGGAGTCCAATTGAATCCGGAGGATCTTCATTCGTTCGAGAGAATTAAGGAAGCATTTGAGACAATTTTACATGATAAAAGGTCGGTGAAGCGAATATATTTGAAATAAAGAATAATTCCTCCAAAGATCAAGGCATTCTGAGATGAAATACGTTGTTAACACAAAAGGGATTTAAGGTATTCACCAATCCTAAGAGGCAAGCATTTTATCAACAATTTTATTTTAATATGATGCAAGTATTTGCTTGGATATGTATTTTAAAAATATATATATATGTCGCAGTCAATTAGCAACGCCGACAATTTGTGAGCGGTTCACAAGTTGTTTCAATGAATCGCAAAAATGCGCATCGGCATAATGCAATTTTTAAGGGTTATGGTCTTCATAAGTATTAACTCGGCTTGAAGCGCCTTCAATTTTTGTGATACTCTACGCTTTGTCACGATGTTCGTTTAGTTGCCTGTCCGATCTCAACCCAACAATGTCACGGAGCTCGCACAACACGCTCCTCTGAGTCTGCATATTCCTTTCATATTTTTAAGGATGGAAAAGTGTCTATTCACATTGAAGGCAACATAATCAGCACTCTAATGCTGTTCTTATATCTTTAAATTTTATGATTTTCTATATTTATTCACCACTGGCTTGTAAATTGCCGGCGATTGCCGATTGCCTGTGACGTATACACTACATTGTTAAAACAAGAGAAAGCAAAGAATCGAAAGATTCAACATCAAAACACACTGAACTTGTTTTATTGATTGAGTTTTCATTATCATGTTGATAGAATGTACCCTTCAATCAATATTGGCGCGTATACGTAGTATACCGCCTTTGCGATCGTTTCGACCCCCCACTCGATACAATAACCGAGTCCCTTAGTTCCTTACCGAAAAGTGACTACCGCGAACTTCTAAGATTTTCCAAAGCGTGTAAAAAGTTTATTTATCCGTCAATAATTATGATTTAAAGTTGTTTCTCATTCTGGGGCTCATTAGTTTATGTGCAGTGAATACCAAGAGTCTACGTTACTTGGTTTTTTTTTAAAAAAACCTTAGAATGCGACGCGCTGATTTAAAATATGCATATATAAGCAGAAGCAAGCGAACTGATTCGAGAATGGCTGATCAGGTCGGCACTCGTTGAATAAGAATTTCACTTCTTCGTTTTGTTTAAAACGTTTCTTTGACAGATCTCCATACCCCTGTTATCCTTTTCAAAATTTGGTACCCCTTGTTCTGATAGCCAGGGCCAGCAGGATAGTGGTAAGTGCAATCTGTGATGAGCCTCGAGACTCATTAGACCATGTGCTAACCGTGGCCCATACAGAAATTCACTCCCCTATCATGCCAAAACAGGGCACAGGCAGGCACAAAACCCAGGTAGTGTCCCGATCGTGGCTCGGTTCCCCGCATTGCTTCCCAGCTGAAGAACAAAAGGCGACCCTCGCGGCCCTCGCCACAGTCAGACCTAATTACTTTCACTTGATTACCCATTTGACCGTCACGCTGGGATCCATCAAATTTTCGAAAAACTTGTTTCGCGAGTACTAAGTAATTTTTTCCTTACTCTCCGTTCAAAGACGAATTGAAAGAGGTCTCATTCATAAAAATCGGCCGAATAGAAGAGAAGTTACAGTATTCGAAATCCGAAGAAATCAACGACACTTCTCCATAGAAAAAATAAAATGAAGGGGAAAAAAGAAATGTATAAATTACAATTAAATATAATTGACCTCAGAATTTGGCAAGCAATTCAACTATATAACGGAGAAAAAATTGGGAGAAATTACAAAAAATTCGCCTCTTGCAAGGGGCTTCCTTGTAAGAATTTTGATCTGAAGGCAAGGATTGAATACCAGCGCAGTACTCGATACAATACATGGTGTGCCTGAACGAATATTTTTTTTGTGTGTCAAAATCGAAAATTCTTTATATTTTTTAACTACAGTGTCTCTTGAGTCGTTTAAGCCAAAAAAAAAATTCCGTCAAGATTCTGGAAAGTAAAGGCGCTAGTATTCTGGGGCTATGTATCCTAACTGTGTCCACACATGGTTTCTGTTCAGCATATCCATGTGTAAGTATTTTTACACGTAGAATCTAATTTTCACATCAGGGAGTCGACACATCTCGATTTTTTCGATTTTATACGGAAAATTGATGGTTTTTCGGGATTGAAATTACTATTGTTTCATGAAAAATAAATGCACCCAAAATGACTATAGCTTATTGATTTTTATATATTTGCACCCACGAAATTGGTTGGTAAATTCAACGAGTGAGTGTATCGACTTGGTATATCGAGTTTCTGCAATTTTTTACGGCAAATCGGTAGATTTTCGGGATGTAGATTGCTTACTTCCAATTCATGAATGAATAAAGCATGGACATGGTTGAACTTCTTTGCATGGAAATACCTTTAAAATAACAAAATCAAGACATATTTAATGCAATTTCATTTATATCGAGTCAATTTCTTTTCAATAATATATCGGGATTTATAATAGGTGCCGGTGATTTGGATATTTTAGCCCCAAAAATACCTTTAAATCGACTGTATCTTCCAGGAGTTCGACAGAATTTTTCCTTTCTTCGCTTCAATTATTCCGTAGCACTTTTCTTTAAGAATCTGATAAGATATTGCTGGGGGCAGATCAAAAAACCTAAACTCGTTCGAATGGCTTTCTACATTCACAATACACGGTCTCGTCAAAGTGCGTCGTTGAAGAGTTGGATCGTATGAATTCTCTTGTTGTGCTACTTGGCTATTTTGAAATCGAAACTAAAATGAAAACTAGAGGGGTTGATATGTGTGAGTTAATGACGCGCCTTACCATACATTGTGTTGGAGTTCACTGCTTGTTTTTTTATATCCTTCCATAACAAGTTTCGGATATAGTTAATCATGTGTTTAATATGTATGACCCAATGATTACGGCGTTTATTGAATGTTTCACAATTGTCTTGTAGAGAATTTTTTCAGTGACAAAAACAAGTCTACAGAAAAAAACAATTTGTCCGATCTTTTTTTAATAGTCCACGTAAAAATTCATGGAATCATTGGTTTACCCTGGTAAAAATTGGCAGTAGAATGTGTGTTCCAAAATACTATTGACCTAAAACCGGTTGTAAGATTTCCAATAGCTTCTGTAGCCGGCTGTACAATATCTTATAGCTTTTTATGGCCGATGGCGATTAAGCAACAGCCAGACGATAACGTTTATGCTAAACGTTACTAAATACGGATACTAGGACTTAGTTAGTTTTTGGACTACCGCTCTCTTTTTGTGCCGTAGTCATGCCTGTCATTCTTAATATGTTGGAGAGCATTCGATTTCTTATGATACTGTGCAATACCTCTGGTGTGAAATAGTTGCTTCAGATGCCGTGGCACGCTGCGGCGGGCGGGCGGGCGGAGAGTACGAAACGCGCATTGGCGCCTACAAACCTAACAGGGATACTTCACGCGTTGCGCGATGCGTGAAGTATCCCTGTTAGGTTTGTAGGCGCCAGTTCGTCGCCGCTCCGCTTTGTGTTACGCTCTAATATTTAATCTCACGAAGTCAGCGTTTTTCAACTCATGATTCTGAAATGTTTGCACACTCTGTATGGATTATTCTCATTTTAATTGATGAAAAAAAAAATGTGTTTTAAAGGAAAATATGATGTATATTTTGTAAACATTAAGGTAGTTCCGTGAAAAACTTAATGATTTCCAAAGCACACGAATTTCTACACAATTTCTTATAGCCTCTTATAGCCAATGGCGATAAATTGTAAAGCCCGGCGATAGGGACTATAGCCCGACTGTATACTTTTTTATCGCTTCGTATAACCCGGCTATATGATTTGCTCCGCTTTCTACAGCCAGCTATATGATTTTCTATAGCCTTTTTTAGTCGGCTATAAGAACTCCTATGGTATTTTGAAACGCAGCTCTTGTCGCCAATTTTTACCAGGGTCGCATTTTTTGTGGTGAGGTTTCTGAGTGCTGGACACAATATTTACTTCACTTTTTTTGAACACCTTCAGTGAAAAGTTTTTTAAACAAATTTTCAACAATATCCGCACTCTGAAAAATTTGGAGCCTGAAGGTTCCAAGTTGAGGTTTTTCAACAACTCGGCTCAGTTGTCAACTCAGTTTATCAAACAACTTGGCTTCAGCCAAGTTATTTTGACAGTTTGACACGCAATTCCCAACTCTCGGTAGCTTAGCCGAGTCGCAGCAGTTGGAACCGAAAATCTCGACTCTAAATTCTGAGTATTTTGGAGTGTCAATATTGCCCACAATTTTCCTTACCATAGAATTTTGAAAGGAAAATTAAAAACGATTTTCTTAGAATGCCCTTATCCCTGAAATGGCTCGAAAAGTAGGGACTTCATTCAAGCCTGTGGGATAAATATTTGACTCTTCTTCCAGCTATGCGAGAAACGTGAAGAAGCTATCCGCCATCTCACACGATTTCACTTCTCAGTCGATGGACAAGGCGGTGTTTTGGATACAGCACGTAGCCCGGCACAAAGGAGCTGCACATTTAAGACCAGCAACCGCTGATTCAACACTATTTGAGTATCTCTGCCTCGACATCTTATCTGTGATATTAATTTTTAGTAGTGGTATTTTGATTGTAATTTACGCTGCTTGTACATTTTTAATATCAAAATATGTTCAAAAAGTGTCTATAAAATTAAAACGATCTTAATTTATTACGTTTGAGAATTATTCTTGCAATGAATCAGAGTTGAGTGGAAATCACCTCCAAAATTGCGCTCAAAAATTTGGAAACCGCGTCATATCCTAATGAGTATTTCTACTCCTACAGAATCAAACATTTTACGCTCTTTTACGTGCAAACTCTCCAATTCGAACTTGAAATTTTGTAGATACATTCTCTTCAAGACACATTTTTAGAGAAACGACAAAAAAGACACTAGATTTCTCCATCCGTATTTTTACAACATAGTAATCGCGCTGGCCCCTCTTTACTAAATGCGATCCATTTCTTTTCCTTCCTTTACATAGATTGCATTTAGCAAAAAGAAACCAGCGCAATTACAGTGTCGTAATAATGTTGTTTCTTCATAATTATCTGAAAAAGGGATCTGAATAAGGAACGGCAACCCACGAGGGACCCGATAGTTAGTCCATCATGTTCTCCCTCAGTCTACAGGAACCATCCATTTCAACGCATAGGATAGCTCTATATTCCCTACGTCTTCTTTGTCTACTGCTTTGTCTATCAATTTCAATAATCGGCCCACAGGCGAGGAAAAAAGTATACGGAACGCATTGAAACTGTGATTCTATTGCATCCTCATGTCCAAATTCATAGTGCATTGCCAAATCAGAGAAAGTTTGCGTTCCTCAGCCGTGGTCAAAGTATTAAAACCGATACGAGCACCCTAGATAAGACTGGATGTTATTTAAACACCTTTCGTTTTATCAAGCGGAAAGACTATCGTTTTTAATTAGTGTCCGCATAATCGGATGATACATTTTGGAACATTTTTCGGGTTGATTCATTTACGACTCAGTTGTTTTATCTTCGCTCACCATTTACATCTTGGTCGCGGGAGCTAAATTTTTAAGTTGCTTATTTACTTCACCAGTTGATAATTTGTATTATTATGTCAAGTGAACTTTCAGATAATAAATCAGTGAACAATTTTTTTTTAGTTAAGTTGTCACGAAAGTGAACGAGGTACTTGTATTCTTGATGCGCAATCAAGCTAACACTTTTTGTGTCGACTAGCGCACGATGCGTTCGATAATACCCCGTAAATATGGGCCGTTGACGGCTCTCATAATAATTTTAACACTTGCAGCTGTCACAAATAGCTTTAAAATTTTAATATTGTACCCGACACCGTCATTTAGTCACCAACGCCCGATTATGGCACTAACTGAGCGGTTAATCAAAGAAGGCCATGAATTGTTTGTCGTCACACCAAACCCTGTGTCGGTGAGTACAAATTTATCTCCTCATCCAAGTCATAATTTTTAGTAGTGACGTCATCGTTTACTTTCCAATGATGCATTGATGACGTCGTCGTTCTTCACTTTAGTTATAGCATCGATGACGCCTCTGTTTGCTCCGAACGCAGCATTGATAACGCCATTGCTTACTATAGTTATGCGTTTGTGACGTCATAATTTACTTGTGATAAGAGATTGATGACGTCACTCTTTGCTGATTAAAAACCGCGGGAGAAAGCGGTGATCGGAGAGTGTTCCCGCCGAGCCGCCATTACTGCCGTGCTACCGCGTATAAGAAAATACGTCGATGAATTTTCGAATATTGACAAACATTTCTCCGCAAAAAACTTGTTTCTGAAGAAGGCAGTCACTATTTAACCTAAAAATTTTTAGGGTTTAAAGAGAAAATTTTGAAATGATATTGCCTGAAAAACTGATGGAAGTTATTCACATCAAGAGTTCATAAAAACTCTGTTTTATTAAGGGAGATTAGGTAACTTCTGAAGGTTGTACGGCATTTTTTCTTCAAACAGAAATCGGCCAAACATGTTTCGTTAGAACGTGTTTTCCCCGCCTGATGAGTATCAGACACGGGGAAAAAAGTGTTGGGGGTCTAACCACTAAAATTGTGGTGCTACCCCAATTTGTTGTATGATATGGACATTTTCGATTAACTTTGGTAGTGCCACAACTTAAATTGGGATAGTACCGCGACATTTTGGATGAGAACCTAATTTACTGGGCGCGTACCACCACAATTAATTGGAAATGTTCATATCACCCAACGACCCCATGTTCTTTTTTTCCTAGGTTTATCAATGTTGATTCAGATTATTTTTATTACAAATATCGATTGTTCTTACGACTGCAGGATCTTAAGGATCACGTCAACTACACTCTTGCAGACCTCTCTTTTGCGTATGATGAGCGCGAAGACCAAAAAAATGGCGTACCCCAATATCAGCGGCAGCTCTCCAAGTGGAAAACAGCTACGATAACCAGGGCGATGATGAAACTTATACAGCTCCAGCTACGAAGTCGGGAATTCCTTAACTTTCAAAAGTAAGAATACCATTGATTCTCATAGGATTTTCCCTAAGAAAATGTGTGTTTTCTTGATATAGTTGCACCTCAAAGGGCAAATTTTCATTTCCATTTGAGTCTCAAAAAGCGTGGAATCATATGCATAACAGGGCTCACGTAAAAATGAGGGTATACCCTTACGTCAGGAGGTGACGCACGGTGGATCAAGTCCATAGGAACGGTCGGACAAAATTTGGAAACTTTAAACGCTTTTAACTCCGTTCATATACAACTTCGAGGTCTTGAAAGTGGTTTCATTGGTTCCCTCGTGAAATTTTCCATCTTTAGCACCCCTTGAAATGTAAAACGGGGAATTCATATTGTTCGTGACCCATGCTAATAAAAACTTTAAAATCTTAGTTGGGAGTTACGTTCAGTAAGTTTAAGTGCAAAATCCTGTTCTACGTGATATTTGAATCAGGAACATACAGTAGAATGCTTTTAATCGCACCATGTCTAGGGGCCCAGTGCATACCCTAATTTTTCATTTGTTCATCTGTGTGTCTCATTTATTATAATTATTCTTAAAAATACGTATGTAGCAGGTTACAAAATGTGTTTCACAAGTATGATCTTTAAATAATAATTATGATGATACTTCAATTTTAATTATGATGTTATTTTAATATTAATTTTGATTAGACAATTATGCCAAAAAACGTTACTTTTGGCAGTAGATACTGTGTTAGTTACAGTTAAAATCATATTTTCGGAGTTTTCCGGCTATTTGGAAGAAAGGTAATTGAAATAAGTTAAGTGCTTATCAGTGTTTAATCTCCCTAACTCCCAATTTTAGGCATCTGGAGTCGGAAAAAATCAAATTAGACGTTGTCATTGTTCAATCTTACCTACTTCCATACCTGGCCCCAATAGCAAGCATCCTAGCTACAAATGCCCCGATAATAGCCGTATCATCATTTTCTTCGGACCTCATTGGGGAAAACTTTCTGGGCAGCAAAATGCATCTATCATTTTCGCCTTCTACATTTGGTCATTACACGGATAAAATGAATCTATGGCAGAAGATTGAAAACTGGTTTTCCCATACTTACATCAAATCCAGCATAAGGAGAACGGTAGAGGATTCTGCGAGGCAATTTTTCCAGGAGATTTATGGTCCAGGAGGTGAAAGGCTGGTGGATTTTTGGTGGGTAAACGTCAGCATTACTCTACTTACCTCCAATTCATTGTATTACTCTCCGAGGCTTTTGAGCCCAAATGTTATTCAAACCGGACCTCTGCATATTAAACCTCCAAAACAGCTACCAAAGGTAAGCTTTCTTCATTAACATTTTCATATAATTATTTATGTGCTGTAAGCACGTTGTAAAATGTAAACATGTAATCTTTTATCCGGGATGCCGTGAAAAGAATTGTTAAAAAAATACTTATTTTATTCAGATGATAAAAATTGATCTGATTCAAAGCATATTTTTTCAAAATAAAATAGTTTTTCGGATTGAATATTTTCTCCCTTTTTTTATATTGAGACTTTTTTTTTAATCCGTGTTATTTTTTTCTATTCAAAGGAAATTAATTAATTCATCGATGAAAAAGTTAGTTTTCTTTGAATTGAAAAAAAGCTTTGTATTTCCAGGAAAAAATAAACCACATAATTGGGCGCTTCATTAAATTAGAGAAAATTATCTTTACTCGAGAGAAATTTTCCTCAAATCAGGCAAAATTTCGTCTAAATATCAAAGAATGGTTTCTTGACATTTCTTTCGTAAGAATTCTGGGTGAATAGCATAAGAAATCGGAGTTTTCATGGTATTTATATTTACTCTACAGTAAAATACACTAGGAAAAATTGTGGTGAATATACGTATAGGGGCAAGTAATAATGGTTTCGAACGCATTTTTCTCAAGGCATATGTGACTGGTCGTTTTAAAAAATACTAGAGGAGCCAATCTACATACCAGGATACCAGATCTACTTATTGGTGGGTGTAGGTTTTAGAGTAGACATTAGCAAACGTAGTGGCACTTATCCAGTAAATTTTTCGTCCTCGCGATTTCGTGGGGGTGAAAAGAATCATTTAAGTTCCGGTTGATGACTCTTATTGAAACATATGAGGCTAAGTTCAGCAAAAAAAAAAAAACGAAATTATCGCCGGCCCTTTAAAAAATTAGGCAGAGGAGAAGTATATAGGCTCTCCTTCAGATTAGTCGATTATGTTTATGTTGATATTATGTTGTGGAAACGCTTTTCATTTATTAATTTTTTCACAAGGATTTACAAGAATGGTTGGACGGGGCGGAGAAAGGAGTGATCTACTTCAGTCTTGGAAGTAATTTAAAAAGCACATCTTTACCACAAGACGTGCTCAAAAACTTCTTGAAATTCTTCCGAGAGTTGCCGGTTGGCTACAGGGTGCTCTGGAAATGGGAATCTGGCGGGCAAATTCCAGGACAGTGCGATAACATTTTAACCCAGAGGTGGATGCCGCAAGATAGCGTACTTGGTGAGAGTGGTTTGAAATTTTTATCTCAAAATTTTGAAGACGCATGAAGATGCTACATTGAAAAGTGCAGCATTTTTTTGAAACGCATGAAATGATCGAATGCTAATAAAATAGATCTTAAATGAGTATAAATAGGACCTGTGAAATGACGCGTCTAGTGGCTTAGGAGTCGTTTCCTGGGTAGGTCTGTTTTTTATTTTTGAATTTTTTCCCCAGCCTACAACTGTTGCTCTCAAGAAATTCACAATTAATTACTTAACAAGGTTAGAAACAGAGTAAATAAAGCAATCTCTGGACAGTTATGATTTATTTGTGCTGAATAAAAGGATGAGTTTATTCCGAAGTAAATGAAAAAAAAGCACTGCTCATTATTCTTGAAATTCGAACAACCGTACTTTTCTTTTTGAACTAGTGGTAACAACTAGCACACTTGCGAGTAAGTGTTGTGACATTAGTGGCAGTTCAGATAGGCAACTAAACTACCTGCCTGGAAAGGCAGAGAGTATCAACGGGATTTGAAGGCGTTCCGAGCCCCGGCCGTACTTTAATTGGACCGCGTTTAGCAGAAGAGAACTAAGCCTTATCAGCTCTTGCCTAATTTAACGGTATGTGATCCGTACTATATGCAGAAAATTCACAAAAATGTACGCGAAAATCCGCACAACCGTTTTCATGTAAAAAATTAAACTGCCCGATTAAATTTGGCAATGGCTAACGTGGCTTGGATTCTTTCTGATTTGCGCGGATCAATTATGTCAGTACGAATTATTGCAATTTGACGAAACAACACGCCTCACACTTGCAAATTGACCGAGATTGCTGACTACCTGCGATATATTTGCCACTTTCTTGATTCTACAGTCGCAAATTGCTGTTTGGCAGACACGATTCGTTCTCGATGGAGCGTGTGTGTGCGATAGAAAATAATGCAATTTTTCGATCAGAAAAAATCTCTGACCATTCAAGAAGTCGTCATTCTAAATTATTCTCATTTGTGTAAGACAATGAGCATTCATTATTTCACATCATAATAAATGTAGTGATAATTGAGGAAAAATCCAGGAATGTGATTAATTCAATTTTCTGCTTTATTGTGTTGCAGCTCATCCGAAAGTGAAAGTATTCATTACGCAGGGAGGGCTTCAGAGTTTCCAAGAAGCAGTACACTACGGGGTCCCCACAGTTGGAATCCCGTGGTTTGTGGATCAAAATTGTGTAACAGCAAAAATGGTCGATGCGAAAGTTGGAGTCAAGTTGTCGCCGCAAGATATCCACTCCTTTGAAAAAATTAAAGCAGGCATCGAAGCAATGTTACACGATGAAAAGTAAGCGTACATATTTTAGTACTTCACGCGGGGAAAAATTCCCCTGTAAAAGAAGAGTAAAATTCCGTTCCCATACTGAAGATAACACAGAGTTAACTTTGACTCTACTTTCGAGTTAACTTTGACTATTTTTCGATTTGTTGGCTCCGTCTGATTCTGATCGATTTTAAAAGGACTGTAATTGATTCCTAATAACTTTGATTGGACTCTATTTTGCAATTAAGAACTACATTACCTGGCTCATCCATATAACGCTTATGCACATAGGGCAATTAATGTTAAATACGATGTTGCTAACCTGAGCTGGGACGGAATTGTAGCTCGGAATTGCATAGTGCGATTCAATTGGCTCTAAATGGAAATCTCATTCGGCTTAAGCTAAGAGTCAATATACTCGACCCATCCTCAACATAAAAACAGAATTTTATTATTTTTAACGGAGGACGTTTATTCATTTCTATTGAAGTGAGTGGCAGGACTGATGGAAAAAGAGGTTTTAACTACAATGAGAAAAATTGGATTTACCACACAACACAATATCGTCACCTTCCAGCCTAAGTATTACTAGCGCCATGCGACGTTTAATTTCCGCCGCCATTCTATTTTCTACAGATAATTGTTCAACGAAGTTGTACGAAAATTTCACTGAACTTTCTTTGTGCTGCCATTATATTTCAATGAAATTTTCAAACAGATTCAACCAAAAATTTCTCTGTGAAAAAATAAAATGGCGGCGGAAATCCTTAAACGTCGCATGGCGTTTGTGATACTTTGGCCAAAAGGTGACGATATCACTACACTATCAGTCCATTTCTATAAGGTTTATATGAATGCATAATGGAGATGTTGCATGTGTGAGGAATTTGCAATTTGACTGTTGATTCTTATGTACAAGTTCGGAAGAAACACGATGGTGCCACTGGTTTTCTCTGAAATCAACTCCCAAGCTCAAAAAAAGCTCTCAAGTCGAGGCCAAAATGGAGGGGATATCCCACCCTACCCTGAGAGTCCACCTCTCCATCAAGACAAACTCTCCGTGCAAAGATAGGGAACACATACATTGACAGGGCTGCCACTTTATTAGGGGACTCCAAAACTGAAAACACGGCAACCCTGTTAATGTATTTGCTCCCTATCTTTGCATGGAGAGTTTGTCTTGATGTAGAGGTGGACTCTCAGGATAGTATGGGATATCCCCTCCATTTTGGCCTCAACTTGAGAGCTTTTTTTGAGCTTGGGAGTTGATTTCAGAGAACACCAGTGGCACCATCGTGTTTCTCGCGAACTTTTACACAAGAAACAACAGTCAAATCGCAAATCCCTCACACATGCAACATCTCCATTGGTCTTAATTTTGTTGAATTTTCTCTAGGTATCGGAAGAACATGCGACGACTTTCGGCCATATCCCGCGACTTCACTTCTCAAGCCATGGACAAAGCTGTTTTCTGGATAGAGCACGTGGCTCGCCATGGCGGTGCATCTCATTTGAGACCAGCCATCGCTGATTCGAGTCTCTTCGAATTCCTTTGTTTGGACATTATATCAGTGATCTTATTGTCTTGTTTTATTAGTCTCTACGGATTTTTCTCTATTGTCAGAGTCGTAATAACGTATTTACGTAAAAATTTTAGCGGAAAAATAAAAGGAGCCTGATTCCCGGTATTTCCTATCGCAGTTTTGCACTACTCCTGACCCAAATGAAGAAAAATAAACACTAAGAAGTGGCCCGAACTGTATGTAACAAGGTGGAGAAATGGTGCCAGGTCCACACCATTTCGCGGGAACAAAGCAAAGAAGTTCCAAAAATTAAAATTAGAGCCAAAATTAATTTTTTGAACTCTAATGCGCACCAGTACGAAACTGAGGGGGGAGAGTGTTCAGCTCACGCAGTTTGCATTGGAATATATAATATTGGCTTTGTTTTCCCCGCGAAATGGTGTGGACCCAGCACCATTTCTCCATCTTAACCCAAACTGAGACACACAATGGGTCCGTTGTGCTGGTCACAGAATCGTGTTTTGATGCTTGATTGTTGTAGATTAGCTAAAAATAATCAGATTCGTCCAAATAGCAACTTTCAGCGTTGAATATTAACCGAGATACCGCGCTTTGAAAAAGTCGATTTATGACGTCATCCACCGTGGATGAGACACCCTTGGTTTGTTCCACCTTGCTTTTATCCGAGTTTTACGTTGAAAAACCAGTGCAAATATGCGACACGCCGACTGATGAAAACAAGGTGGAAGAAACCAAAGCGGGGGATGACGTCAAAACCCCCGAAATTTCAAAGAGCGATATCACTATTAATATTGAACGCAGAAGTTTGCTGTTGGAACAAATCTTAATATTTTTTTTTCCTACTTCAAATGGCCCACGAGGGCTGATCCTGCAGGTGCTACAATTAGATCCCATCGGGTCATCGTTTTCAATTGCAAACATGGTGTGAAAACTTCAAAAGCTTATCTCCACGTTGATATAAATCGTAAAGCTATAAGAGTGGTTTCATTGGTTCTCTATGAAATTTCATTTGCGAGGCATTCCTTAAAATTTAAATTGACACAAAATAAACAACGTAATTGACAGTTTTCGTCACAAATTCAATGCCCAGCACCTCTCTTTATGACTTGTTTTAGTATGCGCCGCACAATAGACCGCATCAATGGGAGAGGTTGGACATGCATTGTTTCACTAAAACTGCAAGTTCAGATGCTTATTTCGTCAAAATTTAAAATTTAAGGGGTGATTCTCAAGGGAAATACGGGATAACCAATAAGACCATTTTTAAAGCCTCAATTTTTTATAAAAACGGAGTCGTAAGCTTTTAAAGTTTTCAAATTTTGGCCGACCTCTCCTATTCACTCGATCCACTGTGCGCCGCCGTGTCAAAAGGTTTGTAAGGAGCTGTTGTATTTGTAAGACAATAAAAACCCCTTGTATGCCAAAGCTAACTGTTGATGATAAATAAATATTTTGTAACAATCGATTCCCTATTTTTATCGCCAAATGAACAACATGTTCAGATATCCATATCGCACGATTTCACTTCTCAAGCTCTCGACAAAACTGTGTTTGGGGTAGAGCACGTAATCCTCCATAGAAGAATCTCCTATCTGTAACCGTTTCTTAATGATGCGAACTATGTTGAGTATTTCAGTTTTGATATTTAAACATTGATTTTGATTTCGTGGTGTGTTATTTTATGCAATATTTTCTTTCTTTCTGAGTTTTTAGTTTCGTCTGCATCTGAGTGCGTCCTCCAGAAACAATGTTTGGGATATACATCGCAAATTTATATCTTTATTAGCTTCTAGAGTGTTCGAGTGGACATGCCAAATACTAAAATAACTGTCACCAGCGTTTTGCAGATTTCTATTGACAAAAGTAGTGAAATCGTGTTATCTTCTATGCAACGTTTCTCATGTTTCGGAAAGAAACTAAATGACGTAGTCAGTTTATTTTTATTTATTATTTTATAAATAAAACATATAAGGGAATGGAAATTTTTAAAAATGCATCAATTCACATAACTGAAGGATCATTCACTTTTTGACAAGCTTCACGACGCATTATCACCCATGACAACCTGAAGGACTTCGTACATTTTGGCAGTCTTGGACAACTCGCCTGCGATGCGTTTAGTGTTAGAACTGTTCTGAGTTAATTTTGTTAAAATTTAATCAAATCTCAAGGAAAAAAAGCCTGAAATTGGTTTAAGTATCGAGAGATATACCAGCACTTTAGATAACATTAAATATATATGGTACACTAAGTTCAGCGATCTTAACTTAGTTTTCCTGCTAACGGATATAAGTTTGAAAAATTACTTAGTTAGGTGCGTTTAAAGCTCAGATTTCTAATTTTTATTTTAATTTTTAAGGAATTTTATTTTCATTTTTTCCACGGAGATTATCGTCTTGAAGCAACTCCTGTCATTTCATCAAGTATTGGTGCGTCTCCGAATGTGCAATTTCGGCTTGGCCTGATGACAATGCTCTCGATAATAACCGAAAAATATGGACCGGTGGCGGTTCTCATAATAATTTTGACACGTGCAGCCGTCACGCATAGCTTTAAAATTTTGATTCTGTACCCGACACCTGTTTTTAGTCATCAACGGCCTATGCTAGCATTGACTGAAAGATTGATCAAAGATGGCCACGAGTTGTTTGTCGTCACTCCGAACCCAGTTTTGGTGAGTAAGATTATATTTCCTCACAAAATTGTAGAGATGAATGATGCGTGATTTGTGCCTCTTTTCATCTATTCGTCGCTTCTCTGACGTTAGGTCGTATCTCAATTTCCGAGTAAACCCTGTTTTACACATAAATGATGCCTCCTGGGGCTCATGTGAAAATTGATATACGCCTTTACGTCAAAGGAGCGACGTATTTTCACGATGAGTGCCGCGCATGATATCTAACAGGCTTACTGGATTTAAGAATTAAGTTTGTCTCATTCCAGAACCGACTCAATCAAATGAATGAATGAATAAATAAACGAAAGGAGCCGTCCATCTCTAGCAAAAAAAAGAGGAACGCCGCATTTGCCTTGAGAAGATGCCTGATTTATTTTTTTAAAAAAACCGTATTTCCTGAGAAAATTATGAATATTTTCCTTCACAAATTCAGAGAATTTTCTTCGATTGATTTGATCTTAAATATTGGAAAATTTTCAAGGAAACCTTTCATGACTCTCAAAAATTGATGGTTTGTCGGAGGAAATTTTTCAACATTCGAATGTACTACACTTTAATCACGCAGAAAACATTTCCTTCCTGTGGACTAATTATTGAAATGGATTTACAAAGCGATAGACATAGAAGTCAAAGGGAAAATGAAGCTCTAATATTGGTTGAAATGGGTGGTTCACTAAAAAAAAAACACATTGGATCTAGGGTCCAGACTCTTGAAAACATTGACAAGAAAAAGGTCCCTTGATTCAATCAGATTTAAGCTTAAATCAAAAAGAAATCCGCTCAAATTAAGAGGATTGGTTCTTGATTTAAGCTTGAATATGATTGAATCAAGAGTCTTTTTTCTTGTCGATGTTTTTAAGAGTCTGGACTCTGGATCCAATGTGTTTTCTTTTTCCAGTGTTGTTAAAGGCCAAGGGGGAAACTGATATACTATGTATGGGGTCCCTCGTAGGTTGCTGTTAGTTTGTCTATAGCTTACCTCCTTTGTCTATTGCAAACACCCACTCCCATTCATAGAATCGCTCGATTTTCTCTTTGACTCCTTTGTCTATAGCTATGTTTGATGCTCAGCAGCGCGTCATAAGATATATACAATAGTAACTAATGAAACAGCGGGTAACAAGGCTAATTCTAACGTAAATATCGACAAAACGTTTCGGCTGAAAATTCAGCTTTCCGTAGTTGGATAAAAACAATAAAAAATTGTAAAAATCTAAGAACGTAGAACTTGGCTGTACCTTTCAAAGGGAGAAAAATGTTGTTATTAATAACATTTAAGTTAACAAATAAAGTTAACGACATTTTCCTCGTTTTGAAAGGTCCAGCCAAGTAGTACGTTTTTAGATTTTTACAATTTTTTACTGTTTTTATCCAACTGATGAAGACTGAATCTTCAGCCGAAACGTTTCGGTTGTATTTACGCAAAAATTAGCTTTGTTACCCGCTGTTTAATTTGATTCTTTGTCTATAGCCTTATCTATAAAATTCAATAATGGACTACTAGACAAGGTACGAATTTAAGCATTTTGATACATGATTGTTAACCAGAATTTCACGTAGAACACGATTCGCACAACGAAAATTACTAAAACCATCTCCTAACGGAGATATTAACATTTTTATTTCACATTGGTCCCGAGGAATTTGAACTGCCCGCTCACAAGAAGCTCATAAAGCTCTACGTGAGTCAAATCTCGCACTACAACGGTTTCAGCAAGCTTCTCAATCGAGCAATGTTCATTTCCCACCATGTGTTTTTCAAACTATTAGTAATTTGCTATAGCTGAGCCAAAGTGTCAAGATTGAGGTTGCTAGATTTTTTATCGTAGAGACGTTCATGATAATGTTTAGCGCGCGATGTTAATCACGTAGAGGAATGAGTTTTCATGAGCGAGCGGTTTCAATTCACGCGCGAAGAATCATTAAATATCTTCGGAAGGAGTTGATTTCGGTAATATTCGTTGTGCGCATCGTGTTTTACGAGAAATTCTGGTGAAAACATATGTATCAGATTGCTGAAATTCGTACCTTGTCTAGTGGTCCTTTAGCCCAAACGGCCAAAAACGTTGCGTACTAGTATGTTTCCCCGTTTCGGGAATCATCAAATCCCTGTGGTATTATATATGTATTTTCCATTCAAGAACCTATTTTTCTCACTGCTGTAGGAACTGAAGAATCACGTCAACTATACCTGCGCAGACACTTCATTTGCGTGGGAGCAAAGGGAGGACGACAAGAATATAGCCAGCCTCTATCACCGAGAAGTTTCTAAGTGGCAAGTACCGAAAATGCCCGTGGCCATGCTGAAAGTCGTGAGGAATCAGTTACAAAGCCAGCCGTTTTTTGACCTCAAAAAGTAAGAACACAACAATTTTTTATGCCTCTTACAGAAATGTTAAGCACGACGCACAAGGACCTCATCAATAAGAGAGATCGGACATGAATTTCTTCACTAAAACTGCAAATTTAGATGTTTATTTTGTTGAATTTCAAATTTTGACGGGTGGTTCTCAGAGAACCTTTAATGAGAAAACCAATGAGGCCATTCATAAGACCTCAAAATTTTGTAAAAACTGAGTTATGAACTTTTAAAGTTCTCAAATTTTGTCCGGCCTCTCCCATTGACTCGATCCACTGTTCGACAGTGCAACTCCCAAACAACGTATCACGGTTTGTTACGTTGCAGACTTCTTATCAAATTGTATTTTTTTAAAGGAAACGACTCAAATACGATGCATTAAACCTTCCATAAATTTTCTACTCTGAGGGAGAAATATTCTGAAAAAACTTCAAGAAAATATTGATTTGTTCTCCTGAAAGAAAATTGAATGAGAGCAAAGATTTTAAAACACCGCAAACGATATACGTGCTTTTGGATTTTCACCATCGATATAGTTTAGGTAAGTACATTGTAATTAGGGGAGGTGTAAGGAGATCCTTAACATAGTGCCATTAAGAGGATGGTTTCAATGAATTTCGAGAGGAATTCAACAGAATTGACGTAACGTAATTTTGAAGTAAACTTACTGACATAATAGCGTCCACTTCAGATTCGCCTTCAAATTCGCAACATAGGCAACAAACAAACCGATAATGACTATCTTCGAAAAATAAACCTGCATCTAGCTCCATAAAATTCACCAAACCAATAGAACATGTGTAAACCTACCCACATCCACTTAAGATTCGCCTTCAAATTTGCCGCATAGGCAATACATGTACGAGAGAGGGCGAATATTTATTTCGGTTGAAGGACATTTCGACAACGATTTTTTGTCCGCACACCGTACGCTTCTAGTAGTTTATGTCCACGCGTCTTTACGGCAGGGGAGCTCGGGCCGAAGTACCTTGATTTAATTTGCGAGGAAAGCTTCGTACTCTCAAAGGACGCCTATCATTCTGAAAATGTTAAAGCGCCTTCAATTTCGTTTGATACTGTGCAACACCTCTGTTGTGGAATAGTTGCTTGAGGCGCCGTGGCACGTTCGGCGCGGCGGGCGGCTGGCCTACTCCCAACGCGCATTGGCGCCTACAAACCTAAGGGGATACTCAAAGCATTGCACAATGCGTGAAGTATCCCCTTAGGTTTGTAGGCGTTAGTGCGCGTTTTGCGCCGCCGCGGTAGCACTAGCACACCGCTCCGCTCAGTGTATGCTCTAATATTTAAAATCGCGGAGTCGGAGTTTTTCAGCTCTTGATTTTGAAATTTTTGCACACTCTGCATGGATTTTCCTCATTTAAATTGATGAAAAAAAAAGTGTATTTAAGGAAAATATAAAATGTGTTTTGTAAATTTTAAGGTGGTTCCGTGTCAAATTTAATGACCCCCAAAGCTTTTTTAATTATTTCTTTTATATTTTGTGCTTTTACTGTGCTACAGCGTGTGTACGCGCAACGAAACGCTTAAAATTGGACGTATTTGACTCTAAAAGATCGATGTATACATACGGGTTAAAACTAATGATTGCAAGATTCTTGGTTTTTCCCCATTTTTATTCATTTTTGTATAGTTTCTTTCAACACAAATCTTATTTTCCAAACTTATCAAACTTACCAATCTTTATCAAACTACTGGACAAAACAGGTGCGCGGACAAAAAATCGTTGACGGAATGTCCTGAAACCTTTATTTCTTCGAAAAGCACACCTTTATAACACACCTTAAACTTCGTTGTAACCTATAAACAATGTTGTGAAAATGTTGGTCCATCTGAAGTTTGCACCGGGTAAAAACAGATCATAATCCGGCCAAGGTGTTAATTTTTTCCGACGATTATTCTCCTTCGGTTTGTTGATTACATACACATTAGATTGCTCTTTTGATTAATCGAAATTTTTATCAGTATTTTATACTCCTAAAATCTGCTTTCAGGCACCTGGAATCGGAAAAAATCAAAATCGACGTGGTCATTGCTCAATTTTTTCTCCTCCCATATTTATCTCCAATGGCACGCATCTTAGCAGAGGATGCCCCGATCATATCCATGTCAACATTTCTCATGGACATTTTTACAGAGGACTACTTGGGCAGTAAAGTTCATCTGTCTTATTTGCCCTCTATATTTAATCATTACACGGATAAAATGAACATATGGCAAAAGATTGAGAACTGGTTCTCTCATCTCTATATTCATTCGAGTGTAGAGACACTAATAACGGATTCTGCGCGGGAATTTTTCCGGAATAATTATGGTCGAGGAGGTGAAAGTCTGGTAGACACTTGGTGGGAAAAAGTTTGTCTCACTTTGAGCATTTCCAACTCGTTATATTACTATCCAAGGCTATTGGGTCCCAACGTCATTGAAACAGGACCTCTGCATATCAAACCTCCAGAACAACTACCAAAGGTAGGTGCGTTTGCTTCATTAAAATTTTAAATTGTGCAAAAGCACGTATTTGGAATTGAGAAGCTGTGGACTAATGGAAAATGTGCATGCAATTTTTTTATTGCTTCATCTGAAAACGCCTAAAGAGCTGATTTCACAGTTTCTTATAATTTTTTTCTGATACGGGAAATGGTATAAAAATAGATTTAAAAGTGACAAAATGCATCGCCTAGTGACGTCATCTGGCGGCATTTTCTGTTTAAATACACTTATTTTAGCAGATTAGATAATTTTGTCATATCTACTCCAATAATTGTTCAATTCAGTAACCAAGGGTATCCTCGTGTTCAGTTCACTCGGTAGTTTCTAAAACACGAAATTCATCAAATTTCAGATACCTGCAAATTCTCTATGTTACTCGACCATAAAATTATCATCGTCATTTCTTGAGACCTCTTTTGGTTCTTCTTCCTGTTGGAGGAATATTCTGTGGAAATTTCAAGTAAATGTAAGTTCCGAGCAAAAGTTCCAAGCAATACTGCCGTGCTAAGGAAAAACGCCTTATTAACCTTCAGCCGTTGCCAAATTCTTTTTGGTAATTCACGAATTTTCGAGAAAACGTGTAAATATTATTGAGATAATTTCGTTTGTAATTTCACCTAAAGTTCCTGAAAATTTTGAGGGAAAATTGTCATAGCTTTCCTGAAAAATAAACACTTTAAAGAAGGAAATTTTCAAAAAAGAAAAGAATTTAAAAAATATCTATTTATTAATTTTTTTCTTTAAATATTTCAAGAACTTGCAAGACTGGTTGGACGGGGCGGAGAAAGGAGTGATCTACTTTAGTTTTGGATCCAACATGAAAAGCTCAGCTTTACCACCAGACATACTACAGAATTTCCTGAAGTTCTTTCGAGAACTACCGCACGGCTACCGAGTGCTCTGGAAATGGGAGCTCGATGGAAAAATTCCAGGACAGTCAGATAACATTTTGAGCCAAAAATGGATGCCTCAACACAGCGTGCTGGGTAAGTAAATAATTGAGGGAGTCTACAAAGGAAACTATTTAATATGATTTATTTTCCCAATGCAGACCCTGTGAGGCTTTCTTGATAGCACTACCAAAATATCTTTAGCTGTTCTGGAGGAGAAAAGTGATTATTTATGACGTTTTTGAAATCACGAAACCAGAAATTCGAAAGCTTTTCCTACGGTGGATAGAAAATATGAAGCTGACAAACTTATTATCCGCTTAAAACTATGTAGACCATAAACTTAGGTGTTAGATAATGTCTCCTGGTTTTAAATATTACAATGCAGAATATAGAAAGTGAAAGGACCATGATAATAAAGGAAGAGGAACATGATGTACCACTCAAAAGTTCTCGAGACTGTAAAGTGACGGAATCGATGTCTCAACATTTTTTTATTGAATTTTCGTAGCACATCCAAAAGTTCGATTATTCATCACTCAAGGAGTACTTCAGAGTTTCCAAAAAGCAGTGCTTTTCTCGATAGCACTACTGAATATGTTTAGCTCTTCTAGAGGAGAAAATCGACTTACACTGAAAAAAAATCTCGGTGTATTTACTAAGAAAAGGGTAAAATTACCAAAAATTCAGGGTTCTATTTGATCCCAGTTTTTTCTTGGTAAAATTACCATTTATGGAATTGGTAATTTTACCGAGAAATCTCGGTAAAATTATTGACTTTCTCGGTAATTTTACTGGACCCCGGTAAAAACGCCAATATTTTTTATCGACTGTGGTAGAATTACCGAGATTAAATGGCAAAGTTACCGGGAATTGATTACCAATAAAAGTGGTATTCTTACCTGAAAAAAACAGTAAAAATACCGGTTTTTAGGTAAGCTTACCAGTCTGTCTTGGTAAAATTACCAATAGTGGGTAAAAAAGTGGGATAGTAAAGGTACCAACGGACCTTGGTAAAAACGCCGAGAATTTTTTTTCAGTGTACTATGACGTTTTTAAAATTTCAAACGACCCAAAAATGGATGCCACAACAGCTTGGTGCTTGGGGAGTCCGGTGGCTATTCAAAATCTTAAACACTGCTATTTTCATCGTACAATATTTTACTCACTCTGTCGCTAATTATGTCGTTCCTCTGACGTAAACGCGTATCTCAATTTCCACGTGAGTCCTGTTTCACATACAAATCCATCATTTCCGTGGTTCATGCGGAAATCGAGGTACGCCCCTACACCAGAGGAGCGAAGATCTAACGTAAGGGCATTCTAAAATTTTGCGTTAGCCCTAGGAAACCAAAAGTCAGCGACAAAAAGTTCCAAAAATGATTTGATTTTTTTGCCCTTTTTTCAGCTCATCCGAAAGTGAGGTTATTCATCACACAAGGCGGACTTCAGAGCTTCCAAGAAGCAGTTCATTTTGGGGTCCCCACTCTCGCCATCCCGTGGTTTGTGGATCAAAATTGTGTCGCAACAAAAATGATCGATTTGAAGGTTGGGAATAAATTGTCGCCGCAAGATATCTACTTCTTTGAGAAAATCAAAATTGGCATTGAAACTGTGTTATACGATGAAAGGTAAGATAATGCTTCTTCATATTTGGCGTGGGTAAATAGACGGACCCTTTCACTCTCATCTAAGTCAAAACGTTCCCGGTGTCAATCTCCAATATTGGAATAAAATTCAGAGTACTATCGAGAGGAAAAATTTCATTCTCGCCGCACAGTTTAATTTTAATAAAAGTTTCTTCTAAATGCACCCCTTGAAATTTTAAATGTGACGAAATAAACATCAAAATTTGTAGTTTTTGTAAAAAAATTCATGTCCGACCTCTCTAATTGACTGTGTGCTGGTTAAACAATTACGTTGTGGCCAAAGTTAAAAAATAATCTTTGTCTATATCGATACCGGTGTCATCGAAAGTGGATTTTAGTGTATATCATACATAATAATTCAAAATTTCTAACGATATACCCATATCCGTAGTTAACGTGTTACAAATCAACAAAAGTACATAACACGCGAAAAAAATTAGGAATAGACTGCACTGGAAAAAAAAAAATCACATTGGATCTAGAGTTCAGACTCTTAAAAACATTGACAAGAAAAAATGATCTTGATTCAATCGCATTTCTGCTTGAACCAAAACGAAATCCGCTTAAATTAGGAGGCTTGGTTCTTGATTTAAGCTGGATTCTGATTGAATCAAGAGC
Source organism: Bemisia tabaci (assembly GCF_918797505.1). Classification (NCBI taxonomy): domain Eukaryota; kingdom Metazoa; phylum Arthropoda; class Insecta; order Hemiptera; family Aleyrodidae; genus Bemisia; species Bemisia tabaci. Next base: position 30,844,270 of record NC_092801.1, read on the forward strand.
ACTTTTTCTTGCCGATGTTTTTAAGAGTCTGGACTCTAGATCCAATGTGTGTTTTTTCCCAGTGTGTGCAGCAAATTAATAGGATTCAGATTAAATTAGCAGATGTTGGTTTTTAATTTTTTGTGAATTTTCCGTAGCTATCTGAAGAATATGCGGCGACTTTCAGCCATATCCCATGACTTCACTTCTCAAGCCATGGACAAAGCGGTGTTCTGGATAGAGCACGTTGCTCGCCATGGAGGAGCATCTCATTTGAGACCAGCCACTGCTGATGCAAGTCTCTTCGAATACTTCTGCCTGGACATTATATCTGTAATCTTAGTGTCACTTTTCGTCATTATATTTGCATTAGTATCTATTTTCAGATTTATGATCTCGTATGTATCCATAAAATTCGGCGAAAAAATAAAAAAAGCTTAAGTATGGTGTCTCATATTGAAGTCGCACATGATATTCTACCCAAACTACTAATGAGTTAAGTTATATCGTTAGCCGTATCAAATGAAAAACAAGCAGTTCCAACGCCAAAGCGTTGGAGGGCGCTTTTTTAACACTGCGCATGCGAGGAACGTTTTCATACGGCCAAGCGAGAGTATTGCGGACGGACGATGTATAACAAATTGCCTACGTGAAGGTGGTCCGGCAGCAACATACCCGCCGCTAGTCTCTGGAAAACAATAGAAAATAGTAGTTACGTACGTTGCCAGCGAGCGCGCTGCGAGCGCATCTGTTTCAATTACCTAGCATCGAGTCGGGCCTCTAACTTTCTATTCTCTATGACATAACCTTAAACCTTCAACCCAGAGTCGCAAACAGCTGATGCTTGACGATGCTGCGCCGAGAAAATGAACCAATCACAAAATAGCACAGTAATACGTCACTAAAATGAAGAGATCACGTGACTGTTCGTGATTTTTTCGAATCAATCTGAAACTACAACCTCGAATATGAGGCATTTAAGCATAACGAAGCCCCAAAATAGTTTAACCAGGTAATACGTCCGTGCGAGATTGTTATGCTTAAAAGCAAAACATTTCACGAAAACTTTTACGCATACCAGATGCAGAAAAAAATCAAATTTTCCCGGGTGTGCCAGAATGGCGTCATTACCCATAAGGCAAAACGGTATGTAGTATAGTACATGTTACATCGGGGGAGTCGAACGGCCGGAAAGGGCGCATCTGGTACCCAGAAGCGCCCAATTGTTTGGTATTGCCTGGATAAGCTTGCACGGATTAAGATGTGTACGGACCGTATTTACAGTCGTTCCTTAATCAGCTATCAGCTACTTTTTTCAGGGAGCTCGATGTGTTTTGCAAACTATCCTGCGGAACTTATGCACTCTTGTTTTCCACCCAATACTCTGAGATTGTGTATTGCGATAGGTTTGTGCATTGAATAATCATCGATGCGACCCAGGTTCAATCCTGGTAGTTACCATGTAATTCTTAATGAGATCATAGATTTTCAACTCAAAGATTTGGCCGATTTGACGAGGGAAAAACTAATCCAAAAAATCAACCAGTAGCTTGCGATACTTCGTGTTTCACTTCCCAAATTAACACAAAATGTTGGTGCCTTTTTCTTTCCATATAAAAAGTAGGCAGGACCTGCAATCAACAATAATTCCTATAAGATCAACAATATTTGTCTCCGAGCTGAGCAAGACCGTGCGAGTTCCGGTATTAGATTCCAGGATTTCTTGGCAAGCCAATCTGCCGTGCTGAGGAACGCCGTATGAGCACCCGAGAGTTGCCAGATTTCTTTCAATAACAGGTTTATATTTGAGGAAAGTTATGAATATTGATCCTTTGAGATTTCAGGAATTTTAGGTAAAATTGCGGGCATCATTATCTGAAAAATTGGCAGAAAAATAGTCATGAGTTTGCCTAGAAATTCGTGTTTTATCAATCGGACTTCGGCAATGCTTGAAGATTCATACGGAGTTTTTCCTTATTAGCACGGCAGTAATAGACTGAATTAGCGGGCACTGAGGAAAAAAAGTTCTGTAGCGAAGACAAGATAAAAATGCTACATCCGTTTGGAATGAACAGGAGCACGCCACTTTTCGATTTTAAACTTTGAACTAGTCACGCTCATCTACTTTTGAGGAATGTCAGTATTAACGTCTCAATGATGAAAGATAAATTTAGTAGTATTTCAAGTACCCTCCGCGAAATGGAACTTTCTTAATTTTCTCTTTACACGATTTCACTCCACATTTCGATACACGAAGTTTATATTTACACGTGGGAAACGTTTGGTAGTGAGAGGAATGCTATAGCGTAAAGTACTTAATCGCTTTAGTCTGAGATTCGGAGAGGATTCCAGTCTGCAGGAAAACACTTAAGAGCATTCCGAGGTCTCGTGCGTGATCACCTGAACTGGGTGACAAAAAGTTTCGAATAATGACAAGTGCAGACTTTTTTACACGAAGGTGTTGCTTCTTCCAATAATCCATTAATTTTAATTATCAGTGACGTTGATAGTTTTTCTGAAAGACTTAAAAGTTTTACGGATTCGGACTGATAATTCGACACGCGCTATCGATTTTCAAAAATTTGACATACGAACACGGAACGATGTTGATTTTTATGATCATCTTGACTCTTGGAATCCGGATGGACGCCTTCAAAATCTTAGTATTGAACCCGTGGCCCTCTTACAGTCATCAACGTCCGATAAACGCGTTGATAGAAAGGCTCGTTGATGATGGTCATGAGCTGTTTGTCGTCAGTCCAAATAAAATACCGGTAAGTATCCCAAGCCATAAAATATATTGATTGTCACAAGATGTCCACCAAAATTTCATTTTCCCGACATTTAAAATGAAAAGTCCAAACGATATAAAAATCTCCGAAAAAAACCAGATGAGCAGCTGGAAAATTCTACAGAAAATCATAGAAAAAACCATTCACTGATATAGAATTTACATTAAGGGTGTTCTGCTAAGGAAATAAATAATTATGGAGAGTCTACGACGTCACAAACCAATTTACAAGGCTCCTGAAATTAGTCTTTTACATTTCTTAGAATCCCGGAATGAAATGCTTAGTGTAATTCTCCAGAGCCTATAACACAGCTACCGTAAAATTCGCTTGATATGAATGCGGTGCACAGTCTTATCTTTTCCGAAAAAAATTCCGCTTAAAATTCACTGAAGTTACAAGGAGAATCTTGGAAAATAAACAAAATTATTAGAAGTTGCACTACAGATGATCTGTTTTTTTTTTTTTTTTTTTTTTTTTTTTTTTTTTTTTTTTTTTTTTATGAGTGAAATTTTGTTGAGCTTGAACTTGAGGGTCGAGACTGAACCATCCGTGTTTCTTTTAACAATCGAACACGTTTTCATACAATAGGGATTGGAGAATCACGTCAACTACTCCATTGCGGACTTGTCGTACGTGTACCAGGAGAAGGAGAATAGCAAGCAAGCCAAAACTTTATATCAAGATGGACGACTTTCAAAATGGGATCTGCCCACTGTGATCGCGAGTTGCCTGGGAATTTTAAAACGAGAGTTTCAAAGTCAGCCATTTCTTGAATTTAAACGGTAAGTGCTGTAGAAAGAACGAGCAAATCTAATAGACAAAAATCATAAGCACGTATCTCTACTGCGAAGTTTTAAAATTTTCGCTCCTTTTTAGTTTTTCCCGAGAGAAATTAAGCAACTTCATGTCATGAAATTTACACAGAATATTCTGACGACAGAGAAGAAATCAGTGGCGTGGCGTGCTTTGCGATATATCGATTGATCTGCCATTTAAACCTATGAAAAAGGATCGATAAACAAGGCGTTCGCAACGAACACCTCAATAATCGATTCTTTACCACAGATTCAAATGGGGATAAATCGATAATCGATCATTCACGCCTCGCCACTGGAGGAAATATCAAGTAAGTTTTCAAGAAATTACGTTCTCTAGTTTTCTAAAGACAAAATGAAATTCGACAGGAAGTCTGCGACGCATCAGTGTGCGTCGCAGACTTCCTTTCAAGCTTAGGCGTTTTATCAGCTCTGTCTGATCTCAAAAATTCACGTATTGAAATTCCTTTCCAGGCGCTTGGACTCAGAAAACATACAATTCGATGTGACTATCGTTAATTCGAACATCTCACCGTTCCTCACCCCGATGGCGCGAGTCCTGGCCGGAAACGCACCAATCATCGGCTTTTCCTCATTCGTCATGGATTGGTCTTCCGAGGACCTCTTGGGCAGTACGGCTCACCTGTCTTTCATCCCGTCTCTCTTCAGCCACTTCACGGACAAAATGACCCTGTTACAAAAACTCGAAAACTGGTTCGCCCATCACTACATCGTATCCAACTTGAGAGGGCGCATGGAAGCTTTTGCGAGAGAACTCATTCGGGAAAATTATGGTGAAATGAATGCGAGTCTCGTCGATGCCTGGTGGACGAGCGTTAGCCTCACTCTGATTGGTTCCAACTCTCTCTACTACTATCCGAGACAGCTTGGCCCGAATGTGATTGAGGTTGGACCGTTGCATTTGAAACCACCAGGAGAATTGCCGAAGGTACAATTTCACACGCTTAGGGTCGAATTCTATCATATTCTATCGTATTCTATGCTACTATTATTATAGAGTAAAAGTTACTTTCAAAGGTAAACGCTCGACTCATGTGACTAAAGAGCTTAGCTGGTTTAGCAATTCTGACCTAATGTACAAAAACTCACCTTGCAAAGTGTTCTGAATGACATTCATGCCCTGAGAGTTGGATAAACTATCCGCATCCGAGATTCTCAAAAATTAAGCTGCGCTTTCCCAAGAATTTAAAAAATGATCGGAAAAAATTAAAAAGATTGGTAAAACGGACTGCATTTTGCAATTTGGAACTATAAATTCTAGCCCGGTTTAAAAACAATGTATGTGCCACTTGCTTCCCTATGCAAACAAGTGTTTGTCCAGAAGAGCCAGAATTCATAGTTCCAAATTGCAAAATTCAGTCCAAATGATTAACTTCAAAAAAGAGGAGAAAAATTACTCTCGGCTGGCAAAATGTATTATGTGCAATAATATTTGTTCTCGAAAAAATTATTTTCATTTACCCAGGACATAAAGGATTGGTTAGATGGGGCGGAAAGAAGGGTGATCTACTTCAGTTTTGGAAGCAACATAAAGAGCAAGTCTTTACCAAAAACCGTGCTGGACAACTTCTTGAGTGTTTTCCGGGAGCTACCGGCTGGCTACAGGGTGCTTTGGAAGTGGGAAGCAGATGGGAAAATTCCGGGACAGCCAGATAATATTTTAACCCAAAAGTGGATGCCTCAAGACAGTGTGCTTGGTAAGAAGGGTTTGGTATTATTATTTTCAAGAAAAATTGGTGTTTTTACATGATAGAATACTGGCTTTGAGAGTATATAGTGTAAATATTCACAAAAAAAAGAATTTCAAATATGTTTAAACTTCTTCTAGTGTCCCAATAAATTATGGCGAGACTAACCAGCAGAGACAGCTAACGAGCGATTAATCAATTTTTTGGTTTTTTTATCCTCGAAATATGAGAGAAGTTGGACAGAAGTTGGAAAATTTAAAAGCTCATAACTCCGTTCATGCAAAACTTTGAGATTTGAAAAGCGGTTCCATTAGTTTTCTCGTGAAATTTTATTTTAGAAGCTCTCCACAAAATTTAAAATGTTACGACGTAAACATCAAAAATTGCAGTTTTAGTTAAAAAGTTCAAGTCCGACCTATCTAATTGACTCGATTCACTGTGTGGCAGTCGCAAAGTTACAGAAATGCTGACGGATTGCCATTTCGGACAACCCCCTCTTCTCCACATCAAGGCAGTGGAAAGGGTTGGAAGGCTTTTTTTGGAATTCATTGAAGAATAGAAGCCTTCATTTCCTTCAGTTTGGATGAAAAAATTATGAAAGGAATTATTGTGCAATGTTTTTTTACCTAAAAACTAAATAAATTTGTCAAACAACAGTATTTTAATTGCCTCGCCGTGGACAGTCTGTTCAAAGTTATAATTAAACCTAGCATTAGACTTTCACAAAAGCTTTACAATTGGAATGTTTCCCCTCTGCCGTTCTTCGTTATTTTCTCGTTATTCTTCGGCATTTTTGACCAAGAAAAGCAGTCTATCAAAATGTTCCTTTCCTGAATTTGCTTTTGTTCTGAAAGTAAGTTTACTGCCATAAACCGATTTTTAAAATTTTTCAGGTTGTTATTTGAATCAAGCCATTTGATCATTGTTGATGATAGGACAAAAGCAAATAGTAAGGTAGTCGCAATGACTCTTATTAAAATACATTGAAATCTCCACGATCAACACACTGACTTCAATAAAGTTTTGATTTTATCTGATCATTTTATGGCAGCTCATCCAAAGGTCAGGCTATTCATTACACAGGGAGGTCTCCAGAGTTTCCAAGAAGCAGTTCATTATGGAGTCCCCACAGTCGTCACACCATGGTTATTTGATCAAGAATGTGTTGCGGCTAAAATGGTTGACGCGAAAATTGGAGTCAAGTTATCACCACAGAATGTACATTCTTTCGAAAAAGTCAAATCTGCCATTGAAACTGTGTTGTACAATGAGAGGTAAGGGTACCCTTGTTTTCATGTTTTGAAGACTCATCTGTAACTGCAATGCGAATAGCAACCATTAGAAGAACCTGTCAGAATATTACTTTTCTCAAAAGCAAAAAAAAATCTAAACAATTTTAAATTCTTCGAAAACCAATGAAGCTCCATAAAGTCAATTGAATAACAGGAAAGAGAGGAAACGTTTAATTGGGAACATTATTAATATATATAAATTCATTTTGAAAACAACACGATGACTTATGCAGATTGTGTCAAATAAGTTCAAATGTTATATCTTGGTGGATCCTGATTCGTGTTCAAAGAAATGACGGAAGAGATGTGGGTTGGTGATATCCGTATTAGAGGCACGCGTTGTGGTAAGCGACGCGCGACGCGACGATAAACGTATGTCACCAGTCAAAAACGCCTTCAACTTCGCGTGATACTTCACCGTTCACATTGGAGCTCATATATTTGTATCATAATTGCCGTGCAGAATCCAACGCTTTTTGAACATTCATTAAGTATATTATCCTGCATTAAGTTAGAGAAACCTTTATGAAAACTGGTTGCATGATTAGTAATGTAGGCTTCTGTCAAAGAGGCAGGAGTAGCTTAGCACGAACTGTGGATAAAATGAAGAGGTCAGCTGTATACGGTTATCATAATTAGATTTCATTGTGGAATTGGGAGCTACAATTTCTGGCTCATCCGTAAAAAGACGCATACGCATAGGAAAAAAAAACGGCACTTACTTTGTTTACATAGCAAGCCAGAGAATGTAGTTCCTTTTCGCAAAATGAAGTCCAATTGGACCGCGTGAAGCAGAAGGGAACCAAGCAACATCAGCTATTGCCAAATTTAACCCGCCGATTTCATATTTGAGAAGAGATCGTTTGTGTGGATTTCTTTAAAAATTTGAAGTTTGCCTCGTACTATCCAAAATATCCACTGAAATTTGCGCAAAAATCACACAACCGTTTTCATGAAATAAATTAGATTGCCCGATCAAATTTGGCAATAGCTTATTAGATTTGGTTCATTTCTGCTAAACGTGGTCCAATTGAAAGCGTGATCGCATGAACTGGACAGTGGTGGAAGTATAGAGCATCGTACTCTGGTTCATTATATCGAACTTTGTTTCTCAATGCAGATAGTTTATAATAGATACGAGGTTTTGATTAATTTGAATTTTCCATAGTTTTTCGAGGAACATACAAAGACTCTCATCAATATCGCACGATTTCACGTCCGGAGCAATGGACAAAGCTGTTTTCTGGGTAGAACACGTAGCCCGTCACGGAGGGGCGTCTCACTTGCGACCATCCTCTGCTCAAGCGAGCCTTTTCGAATATTTCTGCCTCGACATTATATCTGTGATCTTAGTGCTTTGTTCCGTCCTTTTATGTTTAGCTTTTTATATTCTCAGTTACAGTATTAGATATCTCCCCTTAGTTTCTATAAAATTTGGTAAGAAAATGAAAGAAGCGTAACATAATAATATGGCCCGCGTTTAGCAGAAAGGAACCAAGCCACATCAGCTATTGCCAAATTCGACTGGGCATTTCAATTTTTTACAAGAGAACGTTTGTTTAGATTCCTTTGAAAATTTTAAGGAATTTGCTTCTTGTTACGCAGAAAATTCCCTTAAAATGCACTAAAATTCGCCCAACCCTTTTCAAGTAAAAATTCAAATAGCCCGGTTAACTTTGGCAATAGCTGATAAGGCTTGGTTCTTTTCTTCTTAACACGGTCCATACCATCGTTGATCTTAATTTTTTGTGATCTTATTGTCTTGTACTATCGTGTTCATGTTTAATATTTCATATTCTAGGATTTAAGAAATACATTTTTCACTTGTGACCAATAAAATTTTCAAAAATGATTATCTAACCCATGATCTAATTTTTATAAAATTTCATGATTTCTTTTATTGTCAATGCCTTATCCCGCTCTCTATGAGTAACTTTTCCAGATTTTGGATGTATGCCTAAAAATTGGTCAAACAATTTAAGAGGCTTCACAACACTCTCATCCGTTACGTGCGAAGATCTTCCATTCTGTTTAAAACTTTCCAAATGAAAGGTTGGTTTGATTCCTTTTCATGTTAAAGTTACAAAGGTATCGGCGCACACATTTGTACCAACACAAAAAAATGGATGAAAATTGTTTTACATAAAAAGAGCCTCCCAAAAAAGAGGCTGATTTTGGCCCCTTTTTAGGTATTCGATTCGACCATCGGACCAAGGTTTAAATGGAAGCTTATATCAACAGAAAACTCAGGAAAAAATTTCAAGATGAGTATAGGAACCGTTTTCGAGTTACGGGGGGGCAAAGGGGTCACAATCCGGCCTAATTTTTTGCTGTTTTCTTGTAGAATTGATGTATCGGCGGGGTTCTTATCGTTGTTTACGCATGTGTAGCACATGGATTCCTACGTGTTTTTACTCGTAGAATCGATTTTTAACGTTGCCGAATCGATAAACTGATCAGTTAAATCGATTTTGAACGATTTTTCAAGGAAAATCGATGATTTTTCAGGATCGAAATTGTTTATTTTCGATTCATGAATGAATAAATGCACCTGAATAGACTGAAGCACACGTAACCCTATGTATTTTGACACGGAAAATTGATTTTTAACGTTGACGAGTCGATTTATCTATCTTTTGTATCGAATTTTTGCGATTTTTTACGGAAAATCGATGACTTTTCGGCAATAAAATCGGGTTTGCTCCATCCGAGATCGAAGATATGTACCCAACATGATTGGAGCACATCGACTCTTACGTATTTTTATAAGTGGAATCGATCTATAACCTCGATAAGTCGATATAGCGATCGATTGTATTGAATTTTTGCGATTTTCTGCGGAATATTGATGGTTTATCGGGATTGAGATCGGTGTCTCTCCATCCAAGATCGGAGAAATGTACCCTTCATGATTGGAGCACATCAGTTCTTACGTAGGTATTTCTACACGTAAAATCAATTTTAAACGTCGACGAGTCGATATATCGATCTGACATATACAACTCTTGCGATTTTTTACGGATATTCGATGGTTCTTTTGGATCGGCATTGGAAAAATCTACCAGACATGACTGGAGCACATCGATTAGTTTCTGATTATTCTCGCAAAATCAATTTTTGAATTCGACGAGTCGATATACTGACTGGTCATATTGACTTCTTGTGATTTTTATGGAAAATCGATTTTTTGATCAGGAATGAAATTGGTTACTTACGGTCCGAGGGTGGAGATATGCATCTGACATGGTCGGAGCACGCCGTTTCCACGTACTTTTACACGTACACCGATAGACACCGATAGTAGACACCGATCTCAATCCCGATAAACCATCAATTTTCCGCAAAAAATCGCAAAAATTCAATACAATCGATCGCTATATCGACTTATCGAGGTTATAGATCGATTCCACTTATAAAAATACGTAAGAGTCGATGTGCTCCAATCATGTTGGGTACATATCTTCGATCTCGGATGGAGCAAACCCGATTTTATTGCCGAAAAGTCATCGATTTTCCGTAAAAAATCGCAAAAATTCGATACAAAAGATAGATAAATCGACTCGTCAACGTTAAAAATCAATTCTCCGTGTCAAAATACATAGGGCTACGTGTGCTTCAGTCTATTCAGGTGCATTTATTCATTCATGAATCGAAAATAAACAATTTCGATCCTGAAAAATCATCGATTTTCCTTGAAAAATCGTTCAAAATCGATTTAACTGATCAGTTTATCGATTCGGCAACGTTAAAAATCGATTCTACGAGTAAAAACACGTAGGAATCCATGTGCCACACATGCGTAAACAACGATAAGAACCCCGCCGATACATCAATTCTACAAGAAAACAGCAAAAAATTAGGCCGGATTGTGACCCCTTTGCCCCCCCGTAACTCGAAAACGGTTCCTATACTCATCTTGAAATTTTTTCCTGAGGTTTCTGTTGATATAAGCTTCCATTTAAACCTTGGTCCGATGGTCGAATCGAATACCTAAAAAGGGGCCAAATTTTGGAAGGCTCTTTCATGCTTATAATGATCATGCAGTGTACTCACTGAAAATGACAAAGAAAATTAAGCTCCAAATAACTGTGATCTGATAGGGTGGTTGAGAAATTAACATACCTGCAACAGACAAACGAAAACATATTGAGTTTAGAGAAGATTTCAAGATGGTTTGTGTTGTGGAATTATCAAACGAACACGCACAAACATTCCGAAAAACCAACTTCCTTTGAATTTCACCGTGACTACGAAGAATGAGCTGCAAAAATTCCAAGGTAAATTTTTTCTTAGGGCTGCATCCATTACCGTTACTCAAACAACCCTACCTTAGGAAGGCCTCATATGCTTGAAAATATGATTAAGGGAGGCTTAAAGAACCCTTCAACATAACATCAAGTGAGGATTAATTCTTATGAGCCCCAAGTAGTATTAAAAAGTATAAACTCAATTGATCCTTGGTTGGATTAAAATAATTTGTCACTGCATAAATTACAAGGTGCTGAAGAAAATATATTGAACATTTTTTAAACATTGAGGTAAATCTGGACCTAACTTAGAGTTTGTAAAAATTGGGACATTTTTTACTTCCTATGTGTTGTATTTTTCTCAACGGCAAATCAATTTAATCTCATACAAGGCGATACCCCAAAGTTATCCTCTTGAATTATTTCACTCGGTGCTTGTAAATATGAAGTTATGTTCGAGGCCCCCCTAAGCCACCTCAGATTACAATGTCAACTGTATGAAACCTGGAACCTCGGTAAAAAAAAAAACAAATATTTGAAAAGCTACTATTGATGTGACCCTTAACCCTCCCTGGCAAAAATTGGCAGTAGAATGTGTGTTCCAAAATACTATAGACCTTTAGCCGGCTGTGCGATTTCTTATAGCCTTTTATAGCCGATGGCGATTAAGCAACAGCCAGACGATAAAGTTTATGCTGAACGTTACTAAATACGGATACTAGGACTTAGTTAGTTTTTAGACTACCGCTCTCTTTTTGTGCCGTAGTATCTTGATTTATTTTGCGAGGAAAGCTCCGTACTTTTGAAGGATGCCTGTCATTCTTAATATGTTGGAGCGCAATGCGTGAAGTATCCCCGTTAGGTTTGTAGGCGCCAGTGCGTCGCCGCGCAATGCGTGAAGTATCCCTGTTAGGTTTGTAGGCGCCAGTGCGTCGCCGCGCAATGCGTGAAGTATCTCTGTTAGGTTTGTAAGCGCCAGTGCGTTGCCGCTCCGCTTTGTGTTAGGCTCTAATATTTAATATCGCGGAGTCAGCGTTTTTCAACTCATGATTTTGAAATGTTTCCGCACTCTGTATGGACCATTTCATTTTAATTGATGAGAAAAAATATGTTTTAAAGGAAAATATAATGTGTGTTTTGTAAATATTAGGGTAGTTCCGTATCAAACTTAATGATTTCCAAAGCACACGAATTTCTACACAATTTCTTATCGATAAAGTGTAAAGCCCGGCGATAGGAACTATAGCCCGACTGTATACTTTTTTATAGCTTCGTATAGTCCGGCTATATGATTTCCAATAGCCTTCTTTAGTCGGCTACAAGAACTCCTATGGTATTTTGAAACGCAACTCGTATCGCCAATTTTTACCAGGGCTTAGTCTGCCAAACATGGGTCATTTTTTACTCGGAGCTTCGTGAAAGAACGCCCATTTTTCACCTGCTGCCCCTGGAAACTTTACCTTCACAAATAACTCTACAAAAACATTGAATTACATAAATTTAAAAGAAAAACCATCGAAAAAAATTTTTCGAGTAGCTAGAGCTTTTTTTTCACGACTACCGCGAGAACGACAATACCGGGTCACTTTTTACCCGTCTCCCGTTTCTTGCGGAATGGTCGGTTTTCTTTTTAATTCAACGACCCATGATGCTGCTGCTATCATCCCTGAGGTAAAATCGAAGCCAGAGATCATCCTATACTACAACAAAACTAAAACAGGTGTTGATACGATGGCTCAAATGGTCAGGTGCTATACGGCCAGACGACAGACGCGACGGTGGACGTTTGTGTTTTTCATGAATATGTTGAATGTTGGATAATCTAAACTTTGGGAGAAAAAGATAATTTTAGGCATATAAGTCTAATTTTATGTTTCCCTGATGTAAAACATCATTTTAAATACGCGCATGCGTTAAAAAAAAACTAATAAAAAAGAAGATCCTGTGTATTTTAAATACGGGTCTAACATAAACTAACCCGGTATTGGCAAACTAGTGGAAAAAACTTGTTTGGCAGACTAGGGTTAAAAAGTGGCGATTCTTGAAAGTTGGCGACTATGTTTTCCCTCCATTTAAATGTACATAAAACAATCGATTCTTGGTGAGGCAGCTTCACCTAGAATATCGAAATTTTCCATCGATTTAAATGGAGGAAAAGCAATGTTGCCGACTTGAAAATCCCCGTGCCCTTCGTTCCGCGTTAAGGTGATTCGATGGACGCCATATTTTGTGTCAGAACGGCATGCGATATATCGCATCAATTGGTTCCATTTTTTCAGCTACTCGTCATTTTTCTCCAGTTTTGAGATCGCAATTTTGTTGTCAGGAGACTGAAGCACTCATTTACCAAGTTTAACAAAGAAATTCAACGTAATATAAAGGCGTGGTTTTTTTTAGAAAGAAAATATCGCATACGATACTGATATCGAAACTGCACTCGAATGCGATATTTTCTCTCTAAAAGAACCATGCGTTTATTACGTTGAATTTCTTTGTTAAAATTAGTAAGTGAGTGCTTTAGTCTCCTGACAACAGAATTGCGATCTTAAAATTGGAGAAAAATGACGTCGAGTAGCTGAAAAATGGAACCAATTGATGCGATATATCGCATGCCGTTCTGACACAAAATATGGCGTCCATCGAATCACCTTAATTAAAGAAAAAGAAACATGAGAGGAAATTAAGGCAACATGAAATGCAGTCAGGTTGATGTCAGTTAAATCTGTGATTGTTCAAACTGTCGAGAGAGGTCAACTGTTTGCTTCAAACATTTGCGGTGATACAATCGAGGATCGGAAACATGACAGCTGTAAAACGTGCGGATCGCTGATAACCCAAAATAATACCACAATTACGCAATAATTCAGCTTCAACTGTGTCATATGACCGGCTTTATCGGCGTATTACGACAATGCTAACCTTAACCGAAGGCTGAATTAATATTCACTTTACGGAAGTGCGTTTTGTTTACAGTGAAATATGCGGTGTTTTCTCGAGATGTGTTCAATAACTAGTGTTAACACAGTGCGTATTAGTGAACAGTGTAATAGTATCGTCGGGTGAAAGGTTCCAAAATTCCAACCATGCCCTGAAGGTTTACAAATGAGCTATTAATAATAAATAACTACATTCACACACATTTAAAAATATGACGATGGACTACATAAATAGCAATAGTATCACTTTTTCACCAGCAGTGTTTATAAATAAAATTACAGGTCTACATTACGCCTTAACTTGACAGTAAGTAAGAAGGAAATAAAATAATTCTGAGTCCACACTATTTTTCAGGGAAAGCAAGGGAAAAAGAGTTCAAAAATTTCAATTTGAGAGTGAAAAGTTTGAGCTTCTAAAGAGGTTAACTCCGATGCGGATGCGTCTGCCCAAGCTGAACATTTTCCTCACTTAGTCTTGTAATGATACGTAAAAGAGCTCAAATTTTGACAAATTGACATTTTTTAAAATTTAATCTTCGCTTTCCCCGCAAAATAAAGTGGACCCAGCATTATTTTACCACCTTGTTATATACAGTTCGAGCCACATTTTTTGGTGGTTTTTTTTCTTGCTGGACAGTAAGGAGAGGCTTTTTGCCTACCAAAACTGAGAGGCCATAAAAATGTGATGAGTATGACAGGCACTGGTGAAAAGATCTTGGCTGTATTAAAAAAATTTCAATTTTGGTTCATTGGTTATTTTGTTGTGTGGAAATGTCGGTCAGTCATTCGCCAAGAAATGCAAAGAAGTAGGATTCCGACGACAAATATGGTATTCAGGAAAAAGAAATTTTCGGGTGAGTTACTCCAACTCTCATTTGATAAAATTGTGTCCCAATGCCGATCATAAAAGGCCTAAGATAATATACATCCAGGGGATACAATAAGTGCAAATACTTAATCTACGGTTCCTAATTCTAGATGATTATATACCGATATGCGATCAAAACTTAAAGACCGTGAATCCGGGGTTTTAAGCACAAATATAATGCATCGAGCTATTTGTAAGTGATTCACGGAATCAAAGATGTGTGTCCAATTTTTCTTCAACGTTTTAATTTTATGTTGCGGCGTGAGCGCTTTTAATATTTTGATCCTACCTCCAACGCCATCGTTCAGCCATCAGCGTCCGATTTTGGCTTTAACGGAGAGTTTGGTTCGGAAAGGACACAAACTCTTTGTTGCTAGTCCCAATATAGTTCCGGTAAGTTTTCATCGATTCAATTTCTAAATTCTGTCCTCTTGTATTTGTTATATTCTATATACTCTTTACTGCGATTGAAATCATATTAAAAGGTTACGAAGGTAAAATTATACATATAAAATACATTTCAAAAGCATAATCCGTCTTCTTCACGAAAGAAGCCTTCATTCAACAGTTATGTTTGAATTTAATATAACTTGGCGTGCAACAAGAATGATTTTCGACAAACTTTTCGAACCGATTGATAGCAGATCTCATAATATACCCAACGTACTATTCACCACAAGGACGAATGAATGAAGTATAAGATGCTCTTGGTAAATTGTGTAAATTAATACCGCTGTCTAGGTTTTATACATAATAGCCTGCGCGCAAAAGATATCAAAAGTTACTTCATATTTTACAACTGATGATCTACTTTTTTTAAAACATGCAAATTGCAGATAGATACAATGCATATCTGTTCAATAGTAGTTGTAATTAGAGTAGAGTTTTTTTTTTTTTTTTTTTTTTTTTTTTTTTTTTTTTAAATCAAAGGCATTGTCTTTAAAAAAACATCAACAAGAGAAAAAGGTCATTTGTGAGACCGAAATTTATTTTACGTTGCTTGCTGAAGCTTCCAGCTGCTCTAGGTCATGATTTCAACGTTAAAACTACAAAAACACGTTTTGTTTTCGGTGTTTCATAATCTCCGTATCCTTTTTAATTTCATGCGAGGAGAAAAAATCAACAATACCCCTGGTCTGAAATTTTTACAAAGGAGTTTTGATACAGAGAAAAAAAAACTGGGGAATTTTCAAGAATTCTCCCATTTAGAAAATAAATTATAACTTATAAATATGCATTGCAAACTGAGGTGCGCATTTTTGCAATTTCATTCTCTAATTTTTCAGATAATGTAACGATGATTTTTTTTTTTCATTTAGGGTTTGGAGCGAAACGAGAACTACACTTTTGTGGATCTTTCGTTTTCATATAATCTTCTCAAGAATGAAAACGGAGATGCCGTCATCAAAATTTCTACCCAGAGACAGCTATCTAAATGGGAGGTGGGTTCGGCAATACTCTGTCCGGCGACAGACTTGGCAAAATTCCAGCTGACCAGTGACCAATTCCTTCAGTTTAAGCAGTAAGAACGTATTGCTTTAAATTGTACACTTATGATGCAATTACAAGGATCATCCAGTCTCGGATGGTTTTTTTCTTTAAAAAAAACTTTGACGAGTAGTTGTACTATTTTTTAAAGACTCTTTGAAGGAGTTTTTCTTCACTTATTCTTAACAAACTTATCAATGGTCTTGCGAAAACGTCGATGATGGAAATAACTCAATTTTTCAAAATTAGTTACTTCTCTTGGGCTCTTGAATGCAGATTTAAAGGAAGCCCCTTGCAGTGTCTCGAAGTTCCCGATTACCCTAGCTTATTTTTCCGACAGGTCCATTCACAGATATCGTCGTTCCTATGGCGTAAGGGCGTACCTTGATTTTTACATGAGCCCAAACAATCATTAATTTATATGTACAACAGGGCTCATGTGGAAATCAAGATACGGCCTGACGCACGCCAGAAGCGCTGAAAAATTCTTAAAAAATCAAGTATATTGCATTATATTTCACGACCCTGCGCATCTTTATTTGCAGTGCTTTCCTTTCCCGGAACTAGTACCGAATTCCGGAAATTTTAAGATTTTCCTGAATTTTCCCCGAAACTTTTGAAATTCCCGAAATGTTTCGGATCTTCTGCATTTTCCGGAACTTTCTCAGAACTTTTAAGAAAATCAAATAAGAATCCTTCGGGTTAATTATTGAAACTGACAGACAAAGCTATAGACAAAGAAGACAAAATTGATATGGTGGGATCCTATTGGTAGAAGCGGGCGGTTTTAATGGACAAAGTAGCTAAGTAATAGACTAACCAACGTCAATCGACAAGAGACCCTACAGTTGGACTACATTTTGCAATTTGGAACTATACATTCTAGCCCGATTTAAAAACAACGTAAGAGCCATTAGTTTCCCTATGCACATAAGTGTTTTTTCAGAAGAGCCAGAATTTATAGTTCCAAATTGCAAAACTCAGTCCAGTTAGTCCATTATTTTCCCCCTTGGCCAGTGAGAACCACCCATTTCAACCAATAGAATTGTTCCATACTTCCTATGTCTTCTTTGTCTATCAACTTCAATAATTAGCCCGCTGGAACTTTTGACGGTCATGGAATGTGATCACCACTCATTTGCCCACTCTCGGTTGCAGGCGCGTCGAGTCAGAGAACATAAAATTCGACGTCGTCATCGTCCAACCGTTGTTCATCCCTTACTTGACACCGATGGCCCGCGTCCTGGCCGGGGATGCCCCCATCATAGCCGTCTCATCCTACGTCATGGACTGGATGACAGAGGACGCGTTGGGCAGCCCGGTTCATCTCTCGTTCTCACCCTCGGTCTTCGGCCACTACACGGACAGAATGAACTTGCTGCAGAGGATCGAAAATTGGTTCTCTCATCACTACATCGTGTCCGGCATCAAGAGGACGATAGAGGCCTCTGCGAGGAGGTTCTTCACCGAGGAGTACGGTCTCAACGCCACGTTTGTTGATGAATCCCCGTGGGAGAGGATCAGTCTCACTTTGATCACGTCCAACTCGCTGTACTATTATCCGAGACAGCTCGGTCCGAATGTTATCGAAGTTGGGCCGCTTCATCTAGGAACGCCGGATCCACTACCAAAGGTAAAGTAAGACACTGTAAAAATAACTTCGGCCGTGGAAACCGTACTTAGAGGCTATATAGACATACCGTTCTCGTTACGGGCCCATACGCCGAAAGTTCCGGGCATAGCACCCGGACTGTCGAAGCTACGACTCTAGCACCCGGAATGGACGGTGCGACGGTGGTCTATAGAGCCAGTAACTTTTTTTCGGTGTATTTTTTATATGGGATGCGTTTTGGGTGAAAAAAACATAAATAGCACGGTGCAACGAGAAAGTTGGGATGATTTTAAAATTTAATGCAATAAAATTGTGGTTTTATTCTTGAGAAGAGAATTTACACGAAAATTGTTTAATGGTGCATCTGAGGTGGGAGTACTTAATGAACTATGTTCACATTATTTTTTGTAGTTTTTTTTATATGGCAAATTCAGAAAAATAGTTTTAAAAGTGTGAAAATCTTCCACCTTGCGACATCACCAGGTGGCATTTCCCATTTACGTAAACCCACAGGTCCCAAAAATTAATTGAAACAGGGAGACTGCAACGTTGCAAATGGAGCTACGCGCTTTCGCAGAATGGTCATCGATATGAAGGTATTAATCTTCCTTTCCTTTTTTAGAATTTACAAAGTTGGTTGGACGGGGCAGGAAAAGGAGTCATTTATTTCAGTCTTGGAAGTAATATGCAAAGCAGATCTCTACCGAGAGAAGTAGTAGACAACTTCTCGAGATTTTTCCGAAGTCTACCTCCTGGTTACCGAGTTTTATGGAAATGGGAATCAGATGGGAAGATTCCTGGACAATCCGACAATATTTTGGCCCAGAAGTGGATGCCTCAACACAGCGTGCTGGGTAAGAAGAATTGAGGGAGTGCACAAAAAACTATTTAATATTATACATATATTTCCCAAATGCAGACTCTTAGAGGTTTGCTTGATAGCACTACCAAATGGACTAAGCTTATCAGAAAGGATCAAACCCACATTTTCGAAAAAAATGAATTAAGAATGTTTTTGAGTTCCACTATAGCCGTACATTTTCTCCAGCCAAAAACTGAGAATCGAAAAAAAGGAATTCGTTTGTGAGGAGAGGGGTTAAAGTTCATTGTCTATGTTAAGCATTATGCAGGAATAAAAATTCAAACATCTTTTTCATCAGTTTCAACTTGATGTGAGTTGATTCCTTTCCGATGAACTCAGTCCAAATATCTTTAGCTGCTTAAAGGATAAAATAGATTAATTATGATGTTTTTGAAGTCACAACGAGAATTTCCAACACTTCTCCTAACATGGATAAATAATATGAAGTGACAAACTTACTATCCGCCTTAAATCACGTGGTCCATAAATTTAAGTGCTAAATAATTTCTTCTGCTTTAAAGTATTACGATGTAGTAATACAATACATGTAAAAGACCCAAGATAATTAGGAAGAAAGAACACGATATGACACTCAAAAGTTCTTAACACTGTAAAAAGGCAGAATTAATTTCTCAACATTTTTTTATTGAATTTTCATAGCACATCCAAAAGTACGATTATTCATCACTCAAGGTGGACTTCAGAGTTTCCAAGAAGCAGTGCATTTTGGCGTCCCCACGATAACCATACCATGGTTCTCGGATCAAGAATGCACGGCTGCAAAAATGATTGATGCAAAAATCGGAAGGAGGTTGTCACCGCAAGATATCCACTCTTTTACCAAAATCAAAACCGCCATAGAGACCGTGTTATATGATGAAAGGTACGTCTGACAGTAAGCTTCCTATTTCGTTTCGTTATTTATTACATGCACTTCAAATATTCTATTAACTATTGGTGTGATAGTCGTTGTGGTATTATGTGTAGTTAGTAAATTGATAGGAAATCGATTAAATGAAAGCTGAGGACTTGGGTCACTATGTAAGTTTAGGATACACGTAGTCGTAGATGGTGGTATGATGATAAATATCAAAACGATCTTAATGTTTGAAACGTGGCACTGAAATATAATATTGGTCTTATGAGAATCAATTACATCTCTCTAAATTTTCGAGATGTTGTGTTATTAGGGCACCTCCAAATAGCTAGATTAACCAATCGATCAAACATTCTTATCCATTCAAATAAAAAGCTGTACATTTAAGGGGATATTATTTTAAAGTTCAAAGACTCGAGCATATACTTATGCTTCTGGAAAATATAAGAATGCCTCAAGAGGAGAATCACTAAAAAATATATACCTACGTTGTAAAATCCAATGCTAAAAATGCTTGATAAATTTCAAGAATCTATTGCGAAATTGTGTCCGCTCTCCACTAAATTACAGGTTTCCTCGAAAGGAAAATGAAAACTTGATGGTTCTACAAAAAAATGCGACAATCAGCAAATTTTTCACGCATTCTATGATACTTTTCCAGGTTTCTCTTGTTGGCGAAAAAATTTCCTCATAATTCCTAGTGTTCCTGATTGTCCGGGTTGCTTATTACTCTGCACATCCTTAACATTGCAATTGTATGAATTTAAATGAAGAGGGACCATATCAATTTTGACATGAGCTCTGTGATGCAGGTTCTCATACTATATCTGAGGGCTCATGTCAGAACGGCTATAGTTCTTTTTGATTTACACGTGTCAAATTTTTGACCAATATTTCCTTTTTCCTCACTATTTTTATCAGCTACTTGAAGAATATGCAGAAACTCTCTGGCCTCTCGCACGAGTTCACCTCTCAAGCAATGGATAAAGCCGTTTTTTGGGTAGAGCATGTAGCTCGCCATGGGGGAGCATCACACCTGAGGCCGTCGACTGCTGACTCCAATCTATTCCAGTATTTTTGTCTCGATCTCATAACCGTTATAGTTATTTCAAGTTTATCTTTAATCTTTTTAATTTACTTAATTGTTTACTATATCCTAAATCCGAATGTATATAGCAAGTCAAAAGGGAAGCTCAAGCATTCTTGACTGAAGGTACGGCCTCAGTTTGATACGTTTCGATGAATAAATGGATGTATTTATGATAAAAGGAACAACGGGCAAATTGATTAAAACCAAACTATGATGCACGCAAATATCACGAGCAGAGTTTTATTTATTCTCACAAATCGATATTCAAGGCACAACATCACGTACCTCCACAGCGGTGTTTCAAAACTATGATCTGCTCATACGGCGTCGAAACACAACATGGGTCTTTTAAACCTCATTATCCGCGAGTTCGAACAATCGCGCCAAACAAAGTGCGACCGACGAGACGTTAAACGCAGGTCAGCGCCTTCAAGACTACATGAATACTTCTCGCATTGCGCTAAATGCGGTGTAGTCAGTCGGTGATACTTCACGCATTGCGCGTATAGCACAGTGCACGCTTTAATCGTTGTGATTCTCGGTGTCAGACCCACCACACGTGGTGCGATGGATACAATATCAAACCAGCGTACAACGCGAGCCTGCAATGCTCAAAGGATTGTCGAAATTTTCCTGCATTCCGTTAACTTTCTCACTAGAACTACGTGTCACCATTTTAGATCTTTGCTCCGGTTTTTACCATAATTTAAGGGAACATATATATGAATCATCATCGTAACGATTCAGAGACTCGGATGATTTCTTTTTTTTTATTATTACAAAAAAAAAGGAACGAACAAAAATATAGCATCGAAATTTTCGATGCTTTTATTTGAGATCATGTAGGGAAAATCGCGGAAACTTTTCAAAAGAAATATGTGTAGCTGTTTAAAAACATCAATTAAAAATAAAACATAAAAGTGGTGCACAACGTTGCAATTAGAAATAAATACGGTTTTTATCGCGTACACCCGTCGGCTTTTGAAACCATTCATTTCTTCAATAAATTAAACATGGTTGTTCTACAATATTTTATGTGTGGTCTTTTTCATTGGATGGCAGCTGCGTAGCGGCCACAGGCCCCTGGTTGTATAAATATCCCAAAAATTGAAATATCACAGTTGGTGCATCATAATTGGTTATTCTGCAAAAACACTAAACTGTGAGTGAAAATTTTGAAAATCCAAAACCCAATATTTATTTCCTTCATCTGAAGGAACACAGCAATGTGCTCTAATAAATTTTAGAGACGGTTTAGAAATTTTGAAAAAGTAATGTGCAACAATCCTAATGAGCTTGCATCATTTTCTGAATTGGACGTATTTCTGCCAAACGGAACTATGTGCATTATGACGTGAGCTCTTTTATGCATATATCCTTATGGGTGTCAGGGCTCATGCCTTAATGCACCTAGTTCTGTTTGACAGAAATACGTTCAACTAACTCATTGAGGAGAAGCGCTATTACTATCCTGAAGGGCTTTAATCCTCATGAACGCTTGGTTATCTGTACATACATTGACAAAATTAATCACATTCATTCTGAATAATTAAACGTTCGTAAACAATAGGGCTGAGTGCGAAGTCATATTAAGATTCAATGTACAATCGTTTGTGATATTACTTTAACGCCTAATTGCGCGTTAAACCTCTTAAAATTCTCGCTAAATTAGTCATGCCTGTTTCGTCTATCAAAACAGGCCACGCGGGAATTTGAATTAAGTGTAAGTTGTGTGTTAGTTGATGGAGACAATAGCGTTTCAAACAATAAGTTACAACCTTTTAAGCTCTTTGTGTTAAAAGAATACGTGAAGATGTAAGACGATTCGGTAATTTCGTGCCCTGGCCATGAAGGTTAGAATTTTGAGCAGTTTTTCTCAAAACTGCATTTCCTGAAGTTTTATATTCAGAGCACCATTCCTCCAGTTTATTTTGAACTTTTTTGAATTTTTCTCTGTTGAAATATTTGCAAAATACTCTTTTACGCTGTGATGTTAATGACTAAATATTAAACTTTTATCGACTGAAGTACTTTTCCTGTGTACGGTCACAAAAATAAGACAATGCGGTAAAACTGACTGTGTTTTTTATAAAGAGTAACATGCAACCCTGTTGTTGCATCAGTGCATAATAAGGTAAATATCCCTTAGATTCTGGCACTGTAACTTTATGACCCACTGGCCAGTTTTCAGCCATATTGAGAAGGTCATTTACCTTTCAGTTTGACTTGGAAGAAAAGTTCACGATGCTATGGTACCGAGTGACAGGTGAACTACATTCTGCACTAAAGATCTACATCCGTTTGAGCTCTATCCACCTAAGGAAACCAATCACACATACATTGTTTTGTTATTATGTTTAATAATTATTTATGAAATGATTAAAAAGTGTATTAGTCCCTTTCGAATAAAAATGTAATGTCTTATAAAGTTTTATGCAAATTTAGATCAAAGTAGATAAATATATCTGTCGTAGATCTAGGATGACCCTTAATCCTTATTTTTCAGAAATTTGTTATCTTATTTTAGCGGTTAGAAGTAGTAGTTTCTTTTTGCACAATTTAGTCCAAACAGTATTTTAGATCTGTTGTGAAAAAGGCGAGAAGTGTAATTTGTGTGCCTCTCTTTTTAGAGAGAGGATACAATTGAAACATTGGTAGAGACATAAAATAAGAGATGAATCTCCAACTTATTTTGTACGTTTTAATCATCGGTGGTTATGTAGAGGCGTTCAAAATATTGGTTTTGTACCCTACACCGGCTGTTAGTCACCAACGTCCAATCATGGCCCTGACAGAGAGATTGGTGCGGGATGGTCATGAACTGTTCGTTGTCAGCCCGAATGTTGTACCGGTAAGTGGTTCCCGACTGATTTTGTAAAATAGTACTGTTGAATTTTAAAAATGTGCATTGCAAGGTAACATTTCGAGCACTTCAAGGCGTGATTTTTATTTATAGTTTCCGCAAAATACGTTGAAAATATTGCCACTATTCATACTTAACAAAAAAATGAGAAACTAGATTTAACAGTTTACGCTGTAGTCAGACAGTTTAGCTTATTCCGAGAGAACGAAAATCAATGGAGCTAACATGAGCTACTAAAAACAAGCTACTAGTTTCATGATTAGCTAGTCAAAGGCAAGTTTCATATAATTTTCTTTCCTCTCCTGATGAATGGTACCTCTCGATACCTTGAGTATAATTTAGCAACCTGATAGAATTTTTTCATCGCAACACACGCTAAAGTTACTTTAAGGCCAGACTTTGGTGTGCCCCCCCCCCCCTCCACCCGTAGTGGTAATTTAAAATCGTTGAGTACAAAAAACCATAGGTATTCACCTGTGAGTGAAAGATGGAAAATTTGATGTTATATGTGTTTTACAGGTAATTGCGATAATGATCAATGCATATGTAAAATCATTAGGTAAGGAATTGAAATTATACAAACCATACTCTTAAAAACTTTAGAGATCACTTTATTTAAAAAGCTAAGCTTTCAAAATTGACATTTTTTGAACTTTCCTCCCTTTGAAACTTGATTTCTTAAAACGTTTTTCTCCAGAGATGACCTGACGAAGGTCATACCTTCAACATATGGCTTCTTCACAAATACAACGACGTCTGTATTGGGAATTTTAAGAGACTATCTTCAGACGGATGAATTCTTAAAGTAACTACTATTTATTCAAATTTTCCATTGCCATTGCCATGAGAAAGCAGGAACTACAGAGTTTGAGACTTTCTTATTTGATTTTACTATCATACCGTCACTTGACCTACAACAGTAAGCTTTAGCCACTCACAATCAGCGCCGTGCAGCTCTCGACTTAAATGACCATGAAATCCAGACTGTTCAAAGTCAACTGTCTTTGTCTTGTCTTGTTCAAGTTTTTAAGTTTAGAGACATGTTGACATCTTCCAGAGATTAACGAGGATTGAGGATGAATTCGACGGTTTTCGCCATGTGATCAGCCAATGAACAATGTAAATATGTACAACTGAATTGATCTACAGGGTGTCTTATTTCAGGAACAACTTACAAGTCATGACTTTTTGCATGTAGATAATTAATTATGGATATTCAGAAATAGTAGGACCTTATTGCAATGCGTGGTCCAATGTATTGAGACTATTTGGATCACATTTAACGAAAAGAAACCAGCGCAATTACAGTGTTACTAATACAACAACAATTAAATTTAAAATAATAAATATATGAAAGATATAAATAATCATCAACAATAGAGAGATAGAAGAATATATTTCATATATTTAAAGGCGTAATAATATGTTCGTAGTTCCTTCTTCATGGTTATCTAAAGAATCTCCCAGAATAGCAAATATTTTTTGCTTCCGACCCAAAAATTGTTAATTTTTGAGGAAAAAACTGTGTAAAGTTTAGTACTGTACATATATTGAGTATCTTTAAAAGGTAAGATGAAGTTGCACAATTTTGAAAACACTATAATCGCGCTGGTTCCTTTTTGCTAAATGCGATCCAATTGTTGTGAGGCATATAATAAAACACAAGCTGACATGATGTTTATGACGTAGAGTTTGGAGAATCATAGCAACTACACCTTCGTAGACGTATCCTTTTCCTACCAGTATTACGCGCACTCAATTGAGAAGAAAGATGACGTCGCTGACTTACAACGAAAACTATCAAAGTATGAGGTTTTGACGTTTTTCGTGCCCTACGCTGACATACCCAGGAAGCAATTTTTAAGCGAGGAATTCATAAACTTCAAGAAGTAAGTGCCTGCATTATGGATCGCTAACTAAAATGATTTTATTCAGTTATATACGCGGTTAAGAATTGGATTTGCAATAAGGGACTACTATTTCTGGCCCGTTTTAGAAACAACGTACATGCCATTGATTTCCCTATGCTTATATTAAGTATTTGTATAGGAGAGCGAGAAATAGTGGTTCCTCATTGCAAAATGTAATCCAATTCGGCCAATTTCAATGCAGCCACTGAGAGTAGCTGCATCCCTCTAAAGCTTGTTGCCTGAAACCAAGAT
The DNA here is from genome assembly GCF_918797505.1 of Bemisia tabaci. Lineage (NCBI taxonomy): Eukaryota > Metazoa > Arthropoda > Insecta > Hemiptera > Aleyrodidae > Bemisia > Bemisia tabaci. Next base: position 30,869,862 of record NC_092801.1, read on the forward strand.
TCTCTGTCCCGGCTGCCAAAATTCGGTAAACGAGTCGAAAAGTTGGTATCTTGTACTATACTTACCTACAATTTCACCGGCTACCAAACTTTTTTGGGGTGCAACCCTCGCCGATAAATTATTTCCACGTAGTTGCTTAGCAGTGCCTCATGTGTTCAGTTTAGATGCCAATAATTGATCTACACTTTGCAATAAGGACTACAATTTCTGTTTCAGTTTTGAGACAACGCATGTATTATTAGTTTTACTACAGACAGCTGTGCTTTAACGGATGAGGCAGAAATTGTATTTTCTAACATTGCAAAATGTTATCTGATTCTCACAGGAATACCCACCGTGCTTAGGAAATAGAATATATCTCCAGTGGGTCTTTCACAAAAATCAAAAAATTCAGTTAAAATATTGCAGAGGTACATGTAAAAAGATGAATTGTTTGAGTCAATTTAACAACCTTGGAGTGAGGTTACGTTCCATCGTCCGGAAATCGACGTGTTATTAGCACGATTAGATCTTGAGATATTTCCTATATAATACGGGGTCTCTAAAGTACAAAATTTTCAGTCCGAATTCCTGAGGCTTCAAGATTTTCCTGATTTCTTCTTCGAACCTTAGAAATTCTCGAAACGTTCCGGATTTTTTGCTTTTTCCGGAACTTTCCCGGGACTTTTGAAAAGACTTAAAAGGGATCCCAGAACTTTTGACGATCTTGGAGTGGGAGAAATCGGAACAAAAAAGTTCCGAACCCCCGAACTTTTCACGGACCTGGAATGAAAGCACTGAAAATTCCTCTTTCAGGCGCGTGGAATCCGAAAACCTCCGATTCGACGCCGTGATCACGCAGACGTTCTTCCTCCCATACGCGGCCCCGATGTCGCGGATCCTAACCAAAAACGCACCGATCATCACGATGTCCTCCTTCGTCATCGACCACTTCGCCGAGGACCTCCTGGGTAGCGTCATGCACCTCTCCTTCGTGCCCTCCATCTTCGGTCACTACACGGATCGGATGAGCCTCTGGCAGAAACTAGAGAACTGGGTCTCGCATCGATATTTGATGGCGCGGATCACGGAAATCATGGAGGTCGGCGCCAGGAGGTATTTCACGGAGGCCTACGGTCCTCAAGGAGGAGATCTTGTCGATGGATGTTGGGAGAGCGTTAGTTTGGCTTTGATCACGTCCAACGCGATGTATTTTTACCCGAGGCCTCTCGGGCCCAATGTCGTAGAGGTTGGGCCTTTGCATCTCACGAAACCGGAGGCACTCCCTCAGGTAATTAGGTTTTTAAGAGTATTTCACGTTTAGTTCACGTTCTTAAAATAATTGGATGCGTTTAAATCATGAGGAACTTCAGTGATATCCCGCTATAACGAAATGTCAACAGACCAGCCGATTTCTTTGTAATGGCGGAATGGAGAAATTGCATGCAAATTTTTTATTGTTTCACCTGAAAGTGCTTAAAGAGCTGATTTGACAGTTGATTTTTTATAATTTTTTTCTGATATGGGAAACAGTATAAAAATAGATTTAACAGTGAGAAAATGCACCGCCTAGTGACGCTTACTGGCGGCATTTCCCATTTAAACACACGTATTTTAGATTATTTGATCATTTTGTCATATCTTCTCCAATAATTGTTCAATTCATGAACCAAGGGTATCATCGTGCTCAGTTCACTCAGTAGTTTCCACGTAAATACGATTCATGAAATTTCAGATACCTGCAAATTCTCTTATATCGTTATAGTGGGCGTTGCCCAAAAAGGCACAAAAGGCGCCATAGGGATGCCGAGGGACTCGCCGACTTCTTCGTTATAGAGAGATTTTCGATATAACGGTTTTTGTTATAGCGCGAGATAGTATTGTACATCGATTCTGACATGATCCCTGAGATCCATAAGAATACATGTAAGACAAGGCTCGTGTCAGGCCCATTTAAATAAGTCCAATATTTCGGTTGCAAAAAGATAAGATAGTTTTTTTAATCGGGAACGATAGTAAAACAAACATTACTGAACGTTTCATTGCTTCCTCCATAAATTATCATCAAGAATAAAATGAAATTTTAGACGGAAATTGCCATGACACTTTGACTCGGGGGAAAAAAATTGTGGGAGTAGAATTTTCAACCACGGTATTGAAATACGTTATTCGTTGAATGGGAAACGAGATAATGAATGGAGAGTTCTTACTCACGTTTTTGATAGCTTTTTTAATTTTTGGACCCTCCTAAAATGTCGTTTTGCGGCGGCCGCACATTGACAGAAACATACTTTATTAAAAGAAAATCAACCAGGGAGATACGCCTCCTGACCACTTTGCGGCCTGACCTCCTAAGCGTTTTGCACCCACGCGTCATGCCTTACGCATTTTTCACTATGTTGTAGCATACTGCACAATTTTTCTAACACTTTATTGGCACTATGATCACTTTTTTCGATACAAGTTAAACAATTTTCACAAACCAATTATACCCGATACTACGAGGTTTTTGGAGATTCCAAAAATTCCAAAAGCTGTCAAAAACGTGAGTAAGAACTCTTCATTCACTAACTCGTTTCCCAGTCAACGGAACGTATTTCAATACCCTGGTTGAAAATTCTACTCGCTATACTAGTACAATCGGTTTTTGAAAAAAATTTAATTTGTATCGAAAAAAGTTACGTATTTCTCCTACGATTTTATATTACATAGTTTGATTGTATGATTTGTTGGCAGAATCTGCAAGAATGGCTAGATGGCGCAGAGAGAGGAGTGATTTATTTCAGTCTCGGGAGTAACTTCAGGAGTGCCTCCTTGCCCAAGGATGTTATCAATAATCTCCTCAAAGTTTTCGAGGCGCTACCGAATGGTTACCGAGTTCTTTGGAAGTTCGAAGTGGACAGTGAAGATTTAGGACAACATGATAATGTTCTAATTCAAAAGTGGATGCCTCAACAGAGTGTGCTCGGTAATGAAGCTATCATTAAAACCCCATAGTATTAAAATTTATGTCCTACACAGGAAGAAATTTCAACACAAAAGTTTGGATAGTACGGGAAGTAAAACACAAAATAATCCTAGCCTTCGATTGAAAATTTCAAGAGAAAACTCCAGCTAGTTTCTTGAATAAATTTTGTAAAAAAACGAGTTGTGAATGCTAACGTCGCAATAGCAAGAATGCACTTTCTCAGTCTCCTCACCGTTCTCTGCGCTAAATTCACCGCAAACTTTACCGAAATCGATACAACATTTGTGTTGATTTGTGTTGAAAATATGTGTTGATTTGTGTTGAAAATGTGCGTTGATTTGTGTTGAAAATGTGTGTTGATTTGTGTTTTACCTCCTATATTAACCAAAATCAACACAAGAACAACATATTTTTATCAATGTAGAGCTCCTAGATAATATATGAATTGAAGCACTCCGCAACATATTTTTTTTGAAAGTTTCACGAGTTGCACGAAACACACAACAGAAAGTTTGAAAATCGATTCCAAGAAAATTTAAGTGTTTACAAGTAACATTAGTTAAATGACAAAAAACACAAAGTTTCGTCATTCATGCGATCCGATTTCCATTCATTCGTGTTGAAAATACATAGAAACCTTTTTCACAGCGCTCTGCAACACCTAACCGCCAAAGCCCTATATCCTTTTAAAGCTCTTCCGGGAGTCGTCACTCTCTCATGTCTTGCAAAAACCTCTTTTACTGGGCGTCCCTTTCGTCTCCTCCCGGGAGGAACCCAATCAAGCATCTTCTTCGCCAGCCTTATTCCTGTTATTCCGTTAACATGATTAACGACCCATGCGAGACAAACTCCATATTACGAGGGTCATCCAAAAAGTAAGTTTCCCTACCTTGTAACTTCCGAACGAAAAAAGATAAATCAAATCGGTAAAAATGCACATATTAGGTATACTCTAAGCTTTAAAACAAACTCAAGTTTTTGAAAATCGGTCAAGGGGTTCGCGAGTAAACTCAATTTTACTGAGACAACCTCCTGTCGCCGCGTGCCCACCTCCGGGGTCAGGATGCGCGGAGAGTCGATTATAGAAGACTTGGGTTATCGCCTCTATACATTACATCAACAAGAAATTTTAATTTTTTCATTGAGTAGGCCTTACCTTACTTTTTGACATAGTCTCCACATCTTGTTTGATATTTCTGGTATCATCATAGCAGCTTCTTGATGCCTTCCGCGTAGAAGCTTTCGCCTTGACTCTGAAACCAGTCATTGACAGCGATCTGTACCTCTGAATCGGTTGAAAATCGCTTCCATCGTGGAAGTTTTTCCGCTCGGGAACAAATGAAAGTCACATGAAGCTAAATTACGAAAGTTTGAAGGATTGGGGGAAAATTTCCCTACGCAAAGCGACTGATTTGGGAGTGCAGATCGCTGTCAATGACTAGTTTCGGAGCCAAGACGAGATCTTCCACGCGGAGGGCGTCGAGAAGCTGCTGTAATGATACCAAAAATGTCAAAGAAGATGTGGAGACTACATCAAAAAGTAAGGTAACTACTACTAACTACTAGTAAGGTAGTTACTCAATGAAAACTTTAGCATTTCTTGTTGATGTGATGTTTAGAGGCGATAACCCGAGTCTTCTATAATCGACTCTCCGCGCATCCTGACCCCGGAGGTGGGCAAGCGGCGACAGGAGGTTGTCTTAGTAAAGTTAAGTTTACTCGCGAACCCCTTGACCGATTTTCAAAAACTTGAGCTTGTTTTACAGCTTAGAGTATATCTAATATGTGCATTTTTATCGATTTGATTTATCTCTTTTCGTTCGGAAGATACAAGGTAGGGAAACTTACTTTTTGGATGACCCTCGTATAAACAATTATTAATAATATACCGCTCAGGAGTGCATTTTCCAAACTCTTTCTGCAAAGGATTATTTTCCACATAATGTTTGGAAGAGAAAACAATTGACGTTTCCTTATAGTTCAGACCGTGGTTTATTTTTACACGTTCAGCTAGGACAACATCAAGCCGTGTAGGAGCTTAACTGTCTATAGCTTGTTTGATACTAAAAGAAGGTGCCCAGGTGTTACCCTCGTATTATTTTATGAGCGCTTTACTTCTCGCTTCAAGTGTCGAAAGGATGTAACAAACACATCAAAATCTAAAAAAAGAGACGTTGTGTAGGTAAGTTTGAGACGCACCGATCAGGATCGTCTGAACTTAATCAAGATAATAAGATAGCCTCTCGTAACGTAAGAAAATGTGAAGACATTATATTTTTTATGTTGTGATCGTCAAGTTTTGTCGTAAACTTTTCCTTTGTCCAAGGAAAGTATTACACAGTAGCGTTTTCAGCCCTCGAAATGCTTAAATTTACCTACTGAGGGGCTTGGAGGACAAGGCGCATAAGAGCAGTTTTTGAAAATATTGAGATACTATAATAATTTAAAGTAAAACTAATCTTATTGCAAATCCTGTGAAAAATTTGCTCAAAAATTCCAAATTTTCAGTATCGAAAAGTCAGTTTAAAATTTCTCTCCGCTATAAGGATCTATGTAATTTCGGAAGTTCAAACACGTATTTCTCGAAGTAGCAAAAACAGCACTAAAGCGCCTTGTCCTCCAAGCCCCTCATTTCTTCAACGCTTATGTCTCCTTAAACTGAAAATTCCTAACCTATGCCAACAACAATCTATATGCAGGGATGTACACTCATTTGAAGTGAACAGGAACAACAATGTTGGTTTAGGCAGAAAATACAAGTTAGTGGTCCGAACAATCGAAGTTTTTCGGTCGTAGGAAAATGACTATAATTCAGCTGACAAAACGACGGTACAACTACAAAAATGAGTATCGCAGTTGCGGTGCTTCAAAATCTTTGCACTTTTTTCATTTTTTAAAAAAACCTAATATAAATCACGCCCTGAAATGTTCACAAGATATTCTTCACATTGAGAAGAAATACCACCGCAGTTTTAAAGAAATGACGTTTAGTAGTTTTCGATGTAAAAAATAAAATATGACAGGAAGTTTCCGACACCACAAATCGAGAAACGTTTTCCTGCAGTTCCACTATCGAAAAGGAGCAGCCACACTAAGTTTCGTATTTTTATTCTGAATAACCAATTTTCATATTTGAACTTTTATATCGACGCGAAATGAAATTTTTTTTTTTGGTTTCGGCACTTTTTATTTACATTTCTTGGGTTAAAATTCGCAGCGCATCCCAAAGTAAGAGTGTTCATGACGCAAGGAGGGCTGCAGAGTTTCCAGGAGGCTGTGCATTACAAAGTGCCGCTAGTTGGCATCCCTTGGTTCGGAGATCACGAATGTCAAGTCGCCAAAATGATGGACGCCAAAATCGGGGAACAATTGGCGCCAGAAGACCTGCACTCGGTAGAGAAAATTAAGGAAACTCTCGAGAGGGTTCTTTATGACGACCGGTGAGTGAATAATACTGTCTTGCTTAGGAAAACCGCCGTATGAACCTTCAGGCGTTGCCAAATTCCCTTCGACAAATCACGAATTTTCAGGAAAATTTGTGAATATTTTTCTTCCAATTTCTCAGGTAACTTTGTTCGTAATTTGATTCAGAAAGTCTGAACATTTCAAGGAAAAATATTCAAAAGTCTCCTCATGAATAAACTTTTATTCGAGGAAATTAGGCAAATCCCGAATGTTCATACGGCGTTCTTCCATAGCACGGCAGAATAATATACTAACCTTATTGTACAAGTATCAAAGCAGGGGAAGCAGCATTTTTCTCAAAGGTCAATTGAATCGGTCAGTTACGAAAGAGCTCGAGCGCCAAAAATGAAAATTCAAGGTAAAATGTAATAACCATTATAATTGACCCCTTATAAAATCTCAGGGCTCTAAAATATGAAAGCGATGAATTAGTTGATCACACTCTTAACTAGTCTGCAATTTAAAACGGGTTGGTCTAAACAGTTTCCACTGTTTTTTTTTTTTTTTTGGTATTTTTATATCTGGCGCTTGAGCCCTTTTAATTGACCGATTCAATACTCATTAACCCTAAAATGCCCAGGACTTTTCTTAAACTTGGATAGTCGGATCAAATTCATCCGTATTTGAAGCATCGCTTTAAAGAAGACAAACGGAGCTAATACAGAGTGGAAATAGAGCAAGAGAAAAGGTGCGCGTTACTGACGGCGCAGAGATACAACTATTCGTACTTGACGGATGTCTGCGTTGTATCTGGAAAATTGAAGGCGTTATGGCGCGAAGTGTCATCTCCCAATACACCGCTCTATATTGCCAATGAGGTGTACCTCAGATTCAGAAGAAAAATTCGAAGACGAGGGCCGATTACTTTTATTACCTTCCTTCGGTTGTGCTGTTCACGTTAGTTCTTCAATCACTTATAAAAATAAGACAAACGGATCGAACACAGCATGGAAATAGAGGAAGGAAAAGGACGCGCTTTAATGACGGCGCATTGATATGACTATTCTTGCTTGATGGTTGTCCATGTTGCATCTGCGAAATTGAAGGCGTGATGACGCGAGGCATAAACTCGCAATGCTTTGCTGCATATGCTGCAAACAAGGTGTTGCCCAGAGTTCAGAGAAAAGTTGAAAAACGGTTATTTTTTTGAAAGGCAAAAGGATCAGCATCGTTCATTGAAGTATTCACGTAAATTTCCTCGCGCAGAGAAGAAAAATCAAGTAAGTTTAAATGAATTGTCATGGAGTAGTTTTCCATTCTAAAAATAAAGTACGTATAACAAAACATCTTGAAATAGAAAACATATGATATGGTAAAATTAAAGGAATTAGTTTTATTAAAATATAAAACCTCATTCACTCAAGTTTTCCACACGTTAAAATACACCAAAATGAAATGGAAACATACCTATCTTGACTATTATCGAAATATTAAATTAAATCTGCACAAGTGGGCTAAATTAACTCCTGTAACGACTCCAGGAAACCTGTAACGTCGTAAACCGAGATACATGGTTTGGGAGTTACACCGCCAATATGTTTGTATTTGAGTCGGAACCATTTTAGAACGATACTGTGCATCAAATATCGTAGCGTATAGCCACTCAGTAAGTCTTTTTGAAAGCTCAAATTAGTACTTTGAGTAATATGTTCTCATTTTTCAGCTATTTAAAAAGCATGCGGAAACTTTCGGGTATATCGCAGGACTTCACATCACAAGCCTTGGACAAAGCTGTTTTCTGGGTCGAACATGTGGCTCGCCACGGTGGAGCATCTCATCTGAGGCCATCTACTGCTGACGCGACACTATCCGAATACTTCTGCCTCGATATCATTTCCACGATCTTAGTTTTCACCAGCACTATTTTCTTCAGTATTCACTTCGTGTACAGGTTAATCGTAATTGTGTATCGGAAACCACATTTGAAATTAAAAGACTCGTAAAATACCTATAGTCTATTGTTTAGTACTCTGTGTATTTTATATCATCAACTCTCGATTTGTGATCTTCCTGCCTTGTATTACGGTGTTCATGTTTGACGACGCAGATGTTGCATGTGTGAGGGATTTGCGATTTGACCATTGATTCTTATGTAAAAGTTCGCGAGAAACACGATGGTGCCACTGGTTTTCTCTGAAATCAACTCCTAAGCTCAAAAAAAGCTCTCAAGTTGAAGCCAAAATGGAGGAGATATTCCACACTATCCTGACACGATGCGACACGACAATCCCGATGTCGAAACCTGGCAGTTTTAAAAACGCCTTCAAATGCGGCATGATACCTCACGCGTTCCGGAGAGTACGAATAGTTGTATCATTGCGCCTTACCAATGCGACAGAAGATTAACTTGATGTTGCTGGTAGCTTCCACGCTGGCTGTCGGTTTTCTCTGTAAACTTTTGCAGTTGTGACCGTATAGTAATAATGTGCTAAAGTTGGATAGTTTTTAGCAAATGAAGATGTTGCATGCGTGAGGAATTTGCGATTTGACTGTTGATTCTAATGTAAAAGTTCGCGAGAAACACGATGGTGCCACTGGATTTCTCTGAAATCAACTCCCAAGCTCAAAAAAAGCTCTCGAGCTGAGGCCAAAATGGAGGGGATATCCCACGCTATCCTGAGAGTCCACCTTTACATCAAGACGAACTTTCCATGCAAAGATAGGGAGCAAATACATTGACAGGGCTGCCAAATTATTTGGGGACTCTAAAACTGAAAACACGGCAACCCTGCTAATGTGTTTGCTCTCTATCTTTTCATGGAGAGTTCGTCTTTATGTAGACGTGGACTCTCAGGATAGCGTGGGATATCCGCTCCATTTTGGCCTCAACTGAAAAGCTTTTCTTGAGCTCAGGAGTTGATTTCAGAGAAAACTAGTGGCACCATCGTGTTTCTCGCGAACTTTTACATAAGAATAAATGGTCAAATCGCAAATCCCTCACAACTGCAACATCTCCATTGGACGGCATTTTGTAATTTGGAACTACAATTTCTGGCTTAGGTAGGAAACAACGTATATGTACCATTAGTTTCCCCATGCATATAAGAGATTTTATGGCTGAAGCAGAAATTGAAGTTCCTAATTTTGTCCAATTAAAAGTCTTAATCCCGATCGACCGTTTACGTGATTAGTTGGGAGACGACAATTCACACCACGACTTGCACTGTGGTCAAATCACGTCAAATCAAACAATACCGAGCAGGTTTATTTAACACTGAACTTTCTGGGTGTATCAAAAGCAAGAAATGTGGCAATGGGCACGGCTGCCTGTTTGCAGCAGTTAGGTAACTTTGCCTCGTGATTTGTAGATAGACATTGGACAGGGTGTACCTGACCGGAGCATTCATGAAAAATCAGCGTTCCATCTTTCAGCGGTTGCGGAATTTTCTTTACATCGAGTGAATTCAAAAGTCATAGCCACGGAAGCCGGAGATGGTTTTCGCAACTTTCACATTCATTCAACTTCGACGGAAAATTCCTCAGATCGTGAGCAATAGTGCCGAGGCGTGAATGATCGATTATTGATATTCCCCCATGTAAAGGTATAATAAAGAATCTAGTATTAAGGTGTTCTTTGCCAACACTCTGTTTGTTGATCTTTTTCCATAGCTTTAAATGGTAAATCAATCGGATTAAAGCACGCCACGCTACTGGTGAGCACTAATGACTGAATCTGTAATTTTTCAGAAAAGCGTGGGGCGCATTTCTATTTAAACTCAATAATTTACAATGGAAATGATTAATCCATTTTTTATTGGCTTTAAGAGAGCAGGAGTGCTCTTGTTGTCAAGTTTCCGTCCTCTAACTTTGACAAACCCCCGAAATAGAGTACTACATAAGGTGCCAGCTTAAGAACTCCCAGAGATGGACTGGATTTTACAATTAGGAGCTACGATTTCCGAATCATCCGTAAAAGAACCTATCTACATAGAAAAACTAATGACAGACATGTTCTTTTCAAAATGAGCTAAAAACAATAGTTCCCAACTATTTGGAGAATTTGCACGCAAATTTTTCATTGCTTTATCGGAAAGTGCCTAAAGAGCTGATTTTGTGGTATTTTTTATCTTTTTCGGCCATGGGAAATAGTATAAAAATATATTTAAAAGTGAGAAAATGCGCCGCCTATAGTGACGCCATCTAACTTCATTTCCCATTTAAACGCATGTATTTTTGCAGATTAAATCATTTTGTCATATCTCCTTCTATAATTGTTCAATTCATGAACCAAGGGTAGCTCACTTGGTTACGTCCATTCAAACACGGAATTCATCAAATTTTAGACACCTGCAAATTCTCCATTGAAAAATGCAATCCAAATGTGTTCTCTTCAAATTTTATGTGAAGTGGTTCACACAATGGAAAGCTCGAAAATCAGGTCTTAAGGGAGATACGAGAGTTGCAAGCTACTACGTCGTTCCGCAGACGAGAGAACGTATTTTCGTTCCAAAGTTGCAAAACCTATTGCGAGAAAAACTTTTCTCACAGAAAAATGACGGAAAAATGGTTACTCAAAATTTCTATAATTCTTGACGGTTATCCCAAGACAAATCTATGAAATACTCAGTATAAAGTGTTTGATAGTTTTCGAGTAATATTAAAATACTTATTTTAAGGAAGAATTCGGCAATGTTGCGAGGAGTTATATTTGTTCGTCAGGGAACGACAAATAATCATATCAGGATCAGACATCTTGCGAAATGCGTAGGCAGTCAGTCTATCAACTTTATTGCATCGCAATGCTGAAATTTTTCCTATTTGTAAACCGGCAATCATCCAGTTATAAATAGTTAGACAGTAGAAGTAGTAGGTAGTACCTACGTACAAGTATTGTGAGAAAAAATTGCCATGACGGCATTAGTTTGTCGACACAAGAATGAGAGACACAATTCGTATGATTTAGGCCCCATTAAATCAGTTTTAAGTGTCCATTTTAATATCTCACTTAAATGTTGAGCACTAAACTTCCTGCAACATATAACAACTTGTTGGTTACATTAAACATTATAAGGAAGAATCATATGACGCTATGGCAGGTTGCTTTCATTTACGTCTTGTCTAATGGCCAATTCTACAAAAAAATGTTGCGAAACGCTGTCAGGTTTCCACAGAAAGATAACAGCATGTGGCGTTAAAAAAATAAAACCTGAAACGTCGTTTGTGGAGAGCGAACTCTCAGAGGATAACTTTAAATTGGTTTGAGACGGATGAAACTTTCGATGATTTTTTTCCGTGAGAGGTCCGCATTTCACGATGCGATGTTACCAACATTAAGAAGTTGCTACTCATTAATAAATTCATCCTTTCATTCTTTTTCAAAGCAAATGAAATTGGATGAAAAAGGCAAAGAGCTATTCCATCAAAACTACCTCACTGCTTATTCGGAAGTTTGAGCTAAATCTGATTAAACTGGGGGAATCATAGTTTACCATGAGCGGAAGCCTTGAAAATCCTGCACTATCCACCCGATTAATGTGCATAGGTTAGGAAAATTACTAGCTTACGAATTACGGGTACGCATTCAACAACAAAGGAAGTATCTTGTAGCAAAAGGCCGATAATGGTCCGTTGGTCTTTGATTGGATTTTGGATTGAGCGAGACTTCCACTCACGTCATCAAGTTCCGCAATTCAATTAGAGTAACAGAACGAATGAGTTAGTTAGAAAAACCGGACGAAATCATGATCCGATGGTCATATATGTTGATAACCAAACACTGGAAAAAAAAACAAGTTGGATTTTGCAATCGCTAGCGATAGCAATATTCGTCATGGGAACGTTAGCTTCTGGGATATGAAAATGTTAAGGTACAGTTCGTTTGTAGTATCTTCTGAATTGAAGGGGCTATGTAATTTTGTGTTGACATCTCTTTTTTAACATTTTTAATTATTTTCTTTGCATACAAGAAAGCTGTTATGTACCAATTATTTATTTTCGTTGGATTATTTATGGTTTTCGGAAGTTACCGCATTTAAGTTTCAGGTTCGCTTATTCGGCGTAAAGTATACAAAAGGTGTCCCAAAAGCACCGGGACTTGCTCTGTAACTTCAAAAGTAAGATGGATACAGACATGATCTTAATCTCATTTTAAAGATCAACTTAATACCTATCGATTAAAACCAAGATCAGCTCAATCGGATAAAAATTGACCGAGTTATGGCAATTTGAAATCAGCGAGGAAAGTTTACGCCTACGGTTTTTAAGGAAGATTCTTCATCGCCGTAAATCGAAAAGTCGGCCTATAAAGTGATGCTTATTGTGTTTTTTTCATTTTCGAGGTGTCATTTATCAACATTTTGTACCACCAAACACAACAGTTGACAGTGCGTATTATTGCAAAGTGCTGAAGGAGTTGAGAATGCACATTTCCCGGAAACGGTCGGACTTGAAAGCTTCGTGGATACTCCATCAAGACAAGCGCGGCCTCACACATCGAGCTTAACACGTGAATTTATGAGTAAAAATGGAGTTGAAACAATCCCTCATCCCCCTTACAGCCCTGACTTGGCTCCATGTGATTTTTGGATGTTTCCTACACTTAAAAAGGAGCTTCGTGGACGAAGATTCGAATCGAAGACCGAAATCCAGAATGCAATTCAAAACTTTTTCAACGCCATCCCAGAGGAAGAATTCAGGAAAACAATGTTGGATAAGTGGCAAGAGCGCATGAAAAAGTGCATCCGGTTTGATGGACGGTACTTTGAAAAGCAAAAGGAAGTTATGGAAGATTCGGAGGAAAGTGGATACGAATATTAACTTTTTGAATCCTGGTAAGCGAAAAATCTTCCTAAAAACCGTAGGGGTAAACTTTCCTCACTAATTTCAAATTGTCATAACTCGGTCAATTTTTATCCGATTGAGCTGATCTTGGTTTTAATCGATAGGTATTGAGTTGATCTTTAAAATGAGACCAAAATCATGTCTGTATCTATCTTACTTTTGAAGTTACAGAACCAGTCCCGGTACTTTTGGGACACCCTACGTATGATATTTTTACTCTACACATATGCCTGAATACGCATCATAAGGGACCTATGTGCTTCCTAAGTTGCCAAGTATTAATTATTGTTTGATGATTGGTCTAAAACATTCAATACAACCAGTAAAAATTAACTGTCCCCTGCGAAATTCGAACCCCCGCTCGCACAAAAAGTGACATTAACCCGACGTCAGAATGGTGTCTCTGCTGACTGAGCCATCTCGCCGTATGAGAGCAATGGGAGAAATTAGCACAGTTAAGTGATCTCGGACGCTGAGCGGGGCTTCACAAAAGACGACCTTGAGATTTTGGCAGTTCGGCCACTGGCGTCATAAGAGACATCGGATTAAAGCGCATTACTCTGTGAGACATTGTTTACCTATGCTGTCATATGTCACAAGGTTCATCTCAGTATGGATTTGCGATCGCGGCAGTAAGCTGAGGCAATATTTCTGTATTCATGGATTAAATCCATCAATCGAGTTCTGATTTTGGCTCATATATCCGTAACGGGTCCTCCAGAGCAATTTTCCACCTTGTACGATGGTTATTATTTCTTTATATCTATGTTTAAAATTTGAGGTGGGATAATGGCGGCTTCTCAAGAACACCGAGGTAGGCGATCTTTTGCACCAACGAACAGAAAACTGATGGCGAAAAATAACCAATCAGAACCTCCCAAAAAAAAGAATTTGCCTAAAAACGGAACTTCGTGGTTCTGCGCAGATTTACCAGTCAGACACGACATCTTAAGGTGGAAAAAAACTCGCTGAAAGCGAATTTTAGCAATCAACACAACTTGACGTAGAGACATGATTGGCTAAAAAATACAACGGTTTTTGATTCATCGGAAAATCAACCAAAAATCGGAGACTGGGCGAAACGCTCAAGGTCGCAGAGGTATAGGGAATCCCATAGCGAAAGCAACGGAACGATTCTAAAATCATGGGGAACTCCGTTCCCATGACAACACATTGGATGTAGAGTCCAGACTCTTGAAAACATTGACAAGAAAAAATACTCTTGATTCAATCGGATTTTTGCTTGAATCAAAACGAAATCCGCTTAAATTGAGAGGCTTGGTTCTTGATTTAAGCTAGATTCTGATTGAATCAAGAGTACTTTTCTTGACGATGTTTTTAAGAGTCTGGACTCTAGATCCGATATGATTTTTTTCCAGTGAAGTGCGGACCACCTATCTCCTTTTGCGGCGTTGCAGACTTCCTGTCGTATTTTATTTATTTTTTTGGAGAACTAACAAACGTAATTTCTTGAAAAATTTCAGGATTTTTCTTCTGTTTCTTTTCGAAAAAATTAAATGTGAGCGGGAATTTTGAAAACTCGCAGGGAATATACAAGATTTCGCACTTAGGTCATCGATATGTTGCTTCCCGTGGAATCGGAACCAAAATCCAGTATCTTCTAACTAATTTGTTTTTTTGGCAGCAGGGGTTTACCACTAAGCCGTGCTAAAGGAAAACGTCGTATGAGCCCTCAGGCGCTGCAAAATTTCCTTCGGCAAATCACGAAATCTCAGGAAAATTTGTACACACGGAGGAAAAAACCTCGTGCATTGGACCCGGAGTTGAGGTCATATGGATCCCTGAAGTTTTCGAATCTCGCATCCGAGAACTTGACGTCTACCTGCCGCAGTTCGGGTCAGACATCCGAAGTACCTACGTACATACCGAAGGGTTCGGGTCACACATCTGAGCACTCCGGTACTTACCGAAGTACTTCAGGTGTCTGACCCGAACTTCGGCAGTTAGAACTCAAGTTTTTGCATGCGTGATCCGAAAACTTCAGACATCCATATGAACTCAACTTCGGGTCCCATGCACGAAGTTTTTTTCTCCGTGAAACATTTCACTTTCGATTTTTCAAAGGATTTTGCTTCAATCTGATCTAAAATTCCGACAATTTCACGAGAAAATATTCCTAACTTTCCTACACTGGAAAAAAAAACACATTGGACCAGAGTCCAGGCTCTTAAAAACATCGACAAGAAAAAATACTCTTGATTCCATCGGATTTTTGCTTAAATCAAAAGGAAATCCGCTCAAATTAAGAGGTTTGGTTCTTGATTTAAGCAAAAATCCGATTGAATCAAGAGTATTTTATCTTGTCGATGTTTTTAAAGAGTCTGGACTCGAGATCCAATGTGTTTTTTTTCCCAGTGTAAAAAATAAATGATGCCTGAAAGGAAATTCAGCAACATTCGAATGCTCACAGGGCGGTTTTACTCAGCACGGCAGGATGATGAGCCAGAAATGGACGTATTTCTGCCAAACGGAAGTATGTGCATTAAGACATGAGCCCGGAGACCCATAAGAATATGTGCATAACAGGGCTCACGTTACAATGCACATAGTTCCGTTTGATAGAAATACGGTCCAATAAAAATATCGTCTAACGTAATGCAGACCGCAGAATAATCCGCAAACTTGGCACGGAATGGACGGAGCGAGAAAACACATGCTTGACCGGTCAACCGCGGTGTGGGTGTCAAACGAGTCGTTTTTCCTGCCCTCTCCTTCCCCCCCCCCCCCAGGGGGGGGGGGGGTCGTTTACAGTTCATTCAAGCGGACGCGAATCCGAAACTTCTGAATAGGACTCGCCGTGCGCGACCACACCAAACTGTCACTTAATTCGCGGAAAACTGACGCAAAATCGGAGACGGATCAGGGAGCGACCACCTTATTACGCCGCTCCTGTGACGTAAGGGCGTATCTCTATTTCCACATGGGCCCCGGAAAGCATGGAACTATACGAAGCACAAGGCTCACGTACAGATTGAGATACGCGCTTACGTTAGTGGAGCGACGATTAATGAACATCGAGTACGTCCGACACGCGTGTTTACCCTGACCGCCCTCAAAAAAGGAATGGGTGGGAGGACATGTTTTCCCACGTTCAATCTTCCGGACAGGCCGGACGTCTTCACCGCTGTCGCTTTTCCATTGATCAAACTTTCTACGGTTGGCTCTATAGGTGGCTAAGAAAGTGAAAATCGAGATTTATTTTTAGCTATTTACTTTCATTATCGGAGACCGACTTTTAGGAACCACTGAGATTTCGTGATAACCTCCGACACTCGGATGGGAATGGAGATGTTGCATGTGTGAGGGATTTGCGATTTGACTACTGATTCTTATGTAAAAGTTCGCGAGAAACATGGTGCCACTGGTTTTCTCTGAAATCAACTCCCAAGCTCAAAAAAAGTTCTCAAGTTGAAGCCGAAATGGAGGAGATATTCCACGCTATCCTGACACGATGCGACATGACAATCCCGACGTCGAAACCTGGTAGTTTTAAAAACGCCTTCAAATGCGGCGTGATACCTCACGCGTTCCGGAGAGTACGAATAGTTGTATCATTGCGCCTTACCA